>NW_010259820.1:190497-207885 GCF_000690775.1 Eurypyga helias
CAAATATACTTCAGCTTCAGCTCTAACATCAGAAAGGACACTTGCCCACAGATCTATTGAAAGACCCTGAACATGACATGCTGTGCCTGGACAAGGCCCAGGCAACTGCCAACCAACTGCACGGAGGTAAAGTCATTGCCCTTGTGGTACACCTGGCTGCTGGGGGGTCACAGGGCCCTGCCCTGCCTTCCCATGGCATGTAAACCTCTCCCTCAAGTAGTGTATGGAGTTAATCTGGATGAGAAAATGTCACTTAAGATGGGATAGTTAAGTGAGTTGCACTGTACACGTCATCCCTGTGTGGTGCAGAGATGTTCTAGCAGTCTGACTCCGGATTGAGCTCACCTTGTTCTATCAAGCATCCACACTCCCCCCTGCCTTTTGTTACTCTCCATGAATGTTAATCGCTAACGCCTTGTTTTCAATTAACGGTCTGCCACAAATCACCCATAAGGCAGTTGTGATTCAAAACACACTAGTGAAAACCAGTACAACTGTAGCCTCAGTTGTCTCCCTTTAAAATATTTCTTTCAGGTTTTAATAAGTCTAATTTAGCCTCCCTAAAGTGGCAGAGGAAAGCAGCATCCCCCTCCTTCCCTGCAGCAGGTAACTATGGTGACCAACACCAGTGCAATGAACACACCTTCTGTTCCTAGAGAGGCCCAAAAGCAGAGGGGTTAAGAAACAATGTCAATAAAATATTGTTGAAAAGAAAACCAAAGCACTGAGTAAAGTTTGCCTGGGTTTTAAATACAACACTGTGGAATATATTATTCATTAATGCCTGTGTACGGAGTATGCCTCTCAGAGTCCTGCAACCCTTCACCATTTAAAAATGCCAGATGAAAGCCACAAAGTATATTTTTTAGATTTAGATGGAAAGAACAGAACAGATTTATTGCCGCCCCAGCCACACATACAGACACATGCAGGCACAAGGGAACACACTTTGGCACAGCCAGCAGCTGTTTCCTCCCTTACTGAGTATTATTATAAGAAGTTCTAGATCCAGTCATGTCTGGTACATGGCACAAACGCAATAATAAGCAGATGCAGGCCTGGAGGACTTAATAAATCTGCTTCGCTTCAAAGTCGTGCATGCAATGTCCTGATCTGCAGTAGGCACGGTTTGCATAATGGGCAAATTGCCGCCCAGCCTTAACCCCTGAGCATGCTTTCAGCTTCTCCTGTCCGCTCCCCTTCCAAGCAAAAGCAATGACTTAGAGCAGAAGCTTGACAGTCCGGGACGCACTGAGATTGCCTTATATCACACAGAAGAGGTGTTGCCCATGCACGTCCACATCCACACTGTGTCTGTGTGCATGGCGTGCAGAGGCCTGCGCTTTCTCTTAACACTAAAGCTGAGTGTGACTTGGAGGTGACTTTTCTGTCTGGGACACATACGCATCGGGATGTTGTCGCGATCTGAATTCTATCTCAGGTGCTCCCCATCGGCATTAAAGGGAGTGATTTAAACCAAACTGATTTAAACTGAAAGGGAGTGATTTACCAAAAGCCAGCATAATAAAGGGCTTTGCCAGAATTAGAAGCCAGGTTTTTTTGTCTCTAGTTAAGCAATGAGCCATCATCCATAATTCAAAAGCTTTTTCAGAATATTTCGCACATTAATTACTAGTACCACTACAAATATTTTTTCTCATTGTACCGCTGATAGAATTTTGCTTCTTCCTAGGTGTATGAGAATAATTTTTATTCTCTGGAATTTACACATAATTTCTGCCTATTCCTTCTTTCACTTCTTTTTAAATGTGTTTCTCTCTATCCTAAGTACATCTGAAAGAAATTTTCTGTGCAGCTGGCAGCTAATTTGCCATACCATGGTGTTTCACTGGCCATATTCTAGCCAGAAATAAGGGCAGGGGACAGAGAGAGAAATATGAGTGATGTTATAAAGAACCATGTGATGGTTTATTCACAATGAAAAGGTGGAAAGGAAGAGCTGTGTGTTTGAAGAGTTAAATGGACAAGAGGAGAGTTGAAGAGACAAGAAGTCTTCATTAATTTCTCTGCTCAGAGTCAGCAGGTTTCTGGGTGCTTGGTATCCAAACTAATCAAACGCTAATTTCTTCAAGACAGTGTCTCCTCCCAATTTGACACCCCTCAAGGCTGCTTTCAGCTTGCTGAAAGGATTTGGATGCAAAATCTGGAGAACCTGAGCCAGGCGTGTATTTTTGCTGTGAGGAGGTAGGAAAAAAAAAAAAAAACACCACAGTCTGGAGAACCTGAGCCAGGCATGTATTTTTGCTGTGAGGAGGTAGGGAAAAAAAAAAACACCACAACCACAAAGCACATTGCATGTTCATTTTCATGTAGTTTCTCAAGGCCTCCTCTTTCTTCAACCCACCGCAATGCAGTGCCTTGAGTAAACATGCACACAAAACAAAAAGACCTCCTTTCCCCTCTTAACAATGCAGTGCCTTCTGAGTAAACATGCACACAAAAAGACCTCCTTTCCCCTCTTAAAAAGAAGGAAAAGCACAGCAACTTTGCTTGAGCAGTCCCCCTACTTCAGAATACTCAACTCTGCCAATATCCATTTCCCCTGCCTGTAGTTAAAATGCAAATGCCATCTTCTTCTCTCTCCCTTCTCCTTTTCCAAGACTACTGTGAGACCTGCTACCTGGTTTTAGGCAAAATAAAACAGCTTTTCCTTGTTGGCTCTCTCCAAAAACTGCAGGGAACAAAGCACTTGTTATTTTTAGGTCCCACAGTTCCACTCCTGCTTGACTCAGAGCAGGAGATTCTCTGTCCTGGAAAGATGAGAATTCTCATAGGTAGATTGAAAAATATTTATTGCACTGCTGCTTTAACTACTTATTTTCAGAGAGCTGCATTCAAAACCCGCTAATGGAAGTAGCCAAAAGCTATTAGAAATTTCTGCTTATCCAAGCACTCAAACTTGAAATGTATATCCAAAATCTTCTCTGTCTGCAGTGTCAAACCCCTCTTTTCTTATCCTTGTAAACCCATTATTTCCAACCTGACAGTTTTCCCCCATTGTACCCTAGGGCCTTCTCTCATCCCCCAAGCCACACTTCTTAAGTTCCTTCAGGTTAAAACATTTTTCCCCTCTCTGTCATCTCTAAAGGATGACACTTCAGGGCTAAGCATCTAACTGTGTTTCTCACTCCCCCATATGCTCTGGGAGGGTATTTTCCACATCCATGTCACCATGCAACATGCATCACATCTAATTTCGTTTCCTAGTGGAGGTGGTCTATAGGATCCAATCCAGCAGCAAATGAAAAGTAATTTGAGCGACAGGAGGTCATGGGCAAACTCAGCTCCTTGAGGGCTGAGAAACACAGAAAACAGGTGAAGATGCAGACTGAAAGTCCAGAGGGTGGAAAGGAACAGCAGACTGACATCCTTAAGGATAAAAGGAGATTGAAAAAGACTTTGGTGGTCTTGACTGTATGCCACACTGAATTTGAGCACTGATGACCAATTAGGACTGCTTAGGGGAAAGTGATGCTCACAAGATCACACAACCTACCAGCATGTATCCACTTCTCCCTGACAGTATCTTGGAAAACAAGGGAGACATCTCAAAGATAAAACACAAACAAACAAAACTACTTGCAGGAACTTACTAATTTGGGACAGGGTTCAAGAGAGATGCAAATTAGCAGTTGCTAGAAGATCTTTTTGAAATAGGCCCTAAACCAAGAAATTAGAGAGGTATTTGATATGCATTACGCTTATTACTAGGGGTGCTGAGGTCACAGAGACCACTCTTAGGCTGGGCACATGCAATTGTTTTGTTGGATCAGATTCATCGTCTCTGCAATGTGGTTCCTCTTCTAAAACAGCAATGAGAACATTAATTCCCTGTGTGGGTACTCTATAGTTGGAACTATATAGAAAACATAAGGGGTTATATATATATTACATGACGTTTTTCAATGAGTTTGCACTTCAGATCAGACACATAGAAATATATTATATCATTCAAGTAATTCAGATTTATATTTTCACAAATCTTCACCTTTTTCCAGATATTGCATAATATGCTTAACATATATCTCTGTCCCAGAAAGTGTCAGAATTTTTAAAAGAATTTGACTTCTTTGTAGTCCAATATTTTTAATCCCTATTAGATGTAACTAATAGCTATAAAGCAATTTATAAACTTCAATAAATGCTACATAAAGGACCAAAAAGATAGTTCTCTGTAATGCTACTTCTTCCTCCTAAGAGCATAAATTATCATTAGTAGTAAGCTGATTATTTAAAACAATAAACACTCAGCACTCTCCCACAATAGCTACTAAAACACTCAGTGATCTCTGGTTGATACATGGTTATTTTAATAAGCTGCTTAATTTTGCAGAGGGATCCTTTATCATCTATGTTCTGTTGGACTAGAAGCACAATGAAATTACTCTCGTGGTATATTTCAGCAGCAGCATTTCAAAGGCCAAGAAAATTGAGACGTATAAAAAAGGAACTTTTTTAAATTACTCTTTTAGATATCAAAACTTGTTTAGTTTGAGTTGTGAGCATATGCTAGAGGCAAAATATGGCCTACTCAGAGTGGTTTCCATGTTCCAGAAGTAATAAGCCTTATTCTTTTGATACTAACACAGATGTAAGGAGCAACCACATCAAAGCAATGAAGTTACACTAGTACAGTATGAGAGTAGAACCCGGTTACATTTTCAAAGAGTTTTTCTCTGCAGTCATAATTTGAAGAGGAAATACAAAAAATAACAACAGTAAAAGATATTTGTAATCTCAGTTCCTTCATGACATTTCTGCCACATTTGAAACTCAGATTGATTTGACCAAGAAACAAACACCAGCATTTGGGGATGCTACATAGCAGCTTTGTCAGGATGGCAAAGGAACAGGCTTGGAACATCCTCATTCGACTTGATGTGTTGTCACAGCAATTTGAGTTGATGGCAGTTTTGAAATTTGAACAAAACTTTGTACCTTGACACTACCTGGAAAGTCAGGATGCAGTCAGAACAGCTTCATCCAACACTCACAACTGCTCAGATTAAATTAGTTCCCATCCATTACCTTCTATCCTCTAGGTCTAACATTATGTTAAAAAAATAAGGGCAGTGGTGAGTTGGGGTATTTCTTAAAGAAAGCTGATGTCCCAGAACAACTCTCAAATGGCACCATTGAGACAGTGTTAGTGATCTAGCACAGATCAGCATAATGCTGGTACATCGATTAACCTTGTGGTCTGCATGCTTGTAGAGCTCAAGATCTTTCTCATCCATTTCCTTTCCTTCACTCCTCTTTTTTTGTTTGTGTCTATCTCCAGGTACTGAGAATAAACATATGCTCAGAAAACACAAAAACAAAGAACAAAAAGGCCCTAAGCAAGACCCTGAAGCCTTTGCCTTTCAAGAAGGAGTGAAAAGTCTACTTAAGGATCACAGTTTCCTAAAGTTTCAACTCTGTGCCTAAATTGCATATTATAAATACACATATATTTTAAATATTAATTTATATGCTATGCTTATTCAAAAGCATGAGGCTATGGAGAAAAACTTAGCCCAAAGAATAGGCTAACCTGAGGGAGTTCACAAGTTGACAATTCATTCTCCATGACAGGACTGAGAAACTCCTCTCCTTTTTAAGGGTAAGATGGAGGAGCAGAGAAGGAAGCAGTGCTACAGCAGCTAAATACTCCAGGATAGGCACTGGATGCAACAGAAGATATGTTATGATTATATTAATTTTATGAATTCACATTGCACAAGGGAGACTACACAGAAAGATAAGAAAATGCCACTTCCTAAGAGATGAAACAGCCGTTACAGTTAAGAACTCCCCTGATGGTAAGGAGCTGCATCACCCAGTAATGCCAGGGTAATTTCTACTAGCAGAGGGAGGATGCATCCGATGGGAGCCAGGCACAGCTCTCTTGTTATAGCATACAGCCATTTTCAGAGAAGTGTAGACACATGACTACACAGTCACTCCTTTCAGACCAGAGCTGCATTGAGCCCCAGCATGGACAGACCAGCATGAGACCTTTTTTTCCTTTATTAATTTCAAAGGTTTTGGTTCTGTTCTCTCCCACAGCCTGTTCATTGCAGTCCCTTGGAGTTTTTTTTTCCTCTATGAGACCAATTCATTGCTGTCTATCTCCTGCCTGCTGGGATTGGAAGAAAGTCATCTAATTCCCCACAGTACACAACTGAGTTGTGTGACACACACAGTTATACAAGACTACATATTTTGACACCTGTGTTGTTTGCAGCCATAGCTTCCCATCTCACATGTGTAGAGCTTCATTTTCATTAAGCGGTTGGCAGCTTCTGGGACCTTAAATCATACTTTGTCTTATGTGTCGCTCTACATGTCCACAAGTACCCACTGACTCTGACATCCACTTCTAGCAGCCCAGACAACCCCGTTTTCAGTTTTCTGTTGAACAAGATGTCAGCAGATGACAACCCGTACTCTACCAATGTCGTTCTGTAATTTAACAACGTTAAATATGGGTCATAGACTGACCCTCCTTCACCTTATCCGTAGACACTATTATTTTGTTTTCCATCAGCCAGTTAGGCTGGGGATAATGGGGATATGCTATGCCATAATTCATTGCAACAGCTTAAGCATATGTTCATGAAATGGCAGTTTACTGTCAGACATAATTATGTCAGGTCTATCACAGCTAACAAAAGCAGATTTAGTAAAAACAATCAGCTGCTGAACTCTACAATCTTCTAATACAACTATTTTAAAACACATAGTCAAACATTAGTTGATGGTAAATAAGCTGCTAGGCTTGCTCCACCCCATATCTATATGAATAAATCTGTATTATTTTGTCCAGTAGACCAGTGTCTTTCTCCTGTAAAAGCAGCAATAGTGGGTCTCTCACTTGGCAATTTCATTTAATCTCTTCCTGCAGGTCACTCTTTGGGGGAGGCCAATACAACATTTACATGGTCCCTCTGAGAACTCTCAGTTGTTAACCGACCTTCCTGCCCACTTCATAGACCCTTGATTGTTACACCTTCGGAACTACCCTTGTGCCAACATACAGGTTCCTCTGGAATAGGTAAAAGGGGCTATAAATGCCCCTTCTAAGGCCCAACTTCATATAGCTCTGGTAGATTTAATATGCCAATTGATCCTTGCTGCTAAAAAACAGGGTTTTTTCCTCCTCTTCCATGGATGAATCTTTATGGTAACTCAATAATGCAGCAACAAAAATGATCAAAAGAGCGCAGGACAAAATACAGCACCAGTGCCTAGCTATTTGTAAGATTCATGGCCAACAGCAAATCTCAGTGTTCTCACCTCAACCTGAAGTTTGGATTGACTGTAATGACAAAAACATCTGCTACATCCCCAGTATCCTTCTCTGGCTTTTGATGGATAATTCTGTTCAGGGCAAAAATTATTCAGGTGACCCTGTGAAAAATCTTTGAAGTATACTGGAAGACACTTCATCTTACAGATTCAAGCTGAGAAGCCCAAATGAGTTAGAAAAAAGCAGCAAGCACCCACTGGCATGAATTCCTAGCTGGGACACTGAGAAGGGGCAGCCTTAGACTCTACACTGTAGCAACTGAAGCAATAGAAAAGACTGCTCTCCCAGAAAGACAGGAACTGAGGACTAGTGAGGGAGATCATACCACGTCTTATCCACTGTTTCATTCCCACTTGGCTTCAGAAGACAACTGTGGAGGACTCAAGAGCAGTGGGAATGCCAGTTAAGAGGAAGAGCAGCAAAAGGAGAACTACTGCACCTACAGAAAACCCCATGCAGACTGTAGTTGACTTTCACTTGCTGGTAAATAACCATGTATCAGGTGCTCTAGGACATTTGGCAGATGTATGATCACACACTCCTGTCTACTCAGGTACTCCCCAAACACCCAGTAAAGCACAAATCAGGTGTCAGTTCATCATGAATTATAGCTTCACTTCATTTCATATTTCTTGTACATTTCTCCTCTGCTTTTCCTCCAATTTCTCCTTTTGTAGTCAGTCTCCTAGTAAGGCAGCTATTTTCTTCATTCCCCCTCACCTCCACAATGTGGAAACAACCTGACATTTGCAGTCACCCATTTTCTCCCTCCCCTTGCCAACCCCGTGATTCTAACCATATCTCTGCTGTAGCTGCATTCTCCCTTCGAGCTGAGAACTGCCCTGGGCAGCAGCCCTCTGACCAACCTATGTTTAGATGGCAGCACTGCTCCAATAGGAGCACTCTCCTGCCCATTTTGGTTGGCTCTTAAACACAGCCACAGCAATGTTAATAATTATTTATCCATGATATAAAAATAATATTAACTGCCTATCTTAGATTCTTCATACTGCATTTTATAGCTAGATATACCTACATTCTCAGAGGGCTGTGAAAAAAAATTTAGTTTTGCAGCATAAAGAACAGTGAAATATCACAATTTGGGCTGCTCACAGCAGCAGGTGGGAACCGATGCCTTCACCCACTGTGCCAGAGCTGTTTGAATGTGCTGGTTCTCACATGCCAATAACAGAAACACATACCATTGTAGAAGCTGCCATGCTGATGATGCGCCTGTAATCTGCCCTCATTTCATGTCTTATTTCCTTTGAATTAAAAGTCGAGTGCTGCATGAGGCACCATCCTTCAGGAGCCTTTCTGCAGTCTCCAAGGACTCCTACTTCGCCGAGTTCTTCGGAGGCTGTAAATACAGCCGTTAATTTCTCCGATAAATAAAGTAAGGACACAGGAAGAGAGAAGGAATTGGCACCACTGTGTCAGTTCTATTACTTAGGAAAATTATTCTTTTACTCTTCAGAGCACAGAATAGAGATTCACATCCTAAGCCCTGCAGGTTTAATTTGTATCCTCCCTTCCTGCGCTGCAACTCAGACCTGGAACTACCAAACCACTAATACACAACAAATTGGGAAATAGCAGTGCTATTTCCCAATTTCTCTCTTTCTGACTGCTACTTGAAAGGAGAAGTATGTTATGAATTTTCTCTTTATTATCACTGCCACTAATCTTGTTTGAGATTCTGTATTAAGTGGCTTATACATAAAGGTATAGAGCTGTAGACACATTTTTGTCCTTACCTCATCTCTATGTCTACAAGAACACCCTGACATTTTATTTTCCTTCAACTTACCTCACACCTTGGCTTTCCTCTCTATTAGTACTCTACTTTTAAAGCAACAGAAGCATTTTTTTTCTTCTGATTGTAGCCATCTGAAAAATATAAATTTATATTTTCAGATGGAGTTGATGCAAACCTCTCCTTTTTGATCTGACACCACCTTCATTACATGTACCTTTTTGCTGAAAAGCTGTTTATTTGTGTGCCAAAAAAATGATACTGGCAGTAGGGCTGCACCATTTTTTTTTTTTACTCTAGCAATTGTAAAGTTCCTCAAGACAACAGTTCTACAGTCTTTAAAATAATAAGTCTGTCTGTGTGTTTATTATTCCATTCTGCCAAAATCAGTGAGAAATGGTTTCCTCTTCCCAAGAAGATATTGGAGGAGAAAAATAAATTTATTGTCTGATAATATTTTTTAAAAAATACTTAGGTTACAGTTTCAGTTATTACAAAATTTTACCTCAATGAGCATAATATAACCTAGGAGTCATCATAAACCCAGAGCACCAAATTAAAACCTACTGGGGTTTCTTTAATATACGACCACACAAATCAAATATCTGGCAGCACAATCATTTTCCTTCCATCCTTGGAAGAGTTTTGTAGAACTGAATACATTTAAGCTTTACTTCTTAAACATAATTTGCACTAATGACTGGATCACCCAGTGTGAATTACTAAATGCTGCAAATTAACAAAGAGAAGAAGATACCCAATCATTTTTAAAGGGCTAATGGATTCTAAAATGTACTGTTTATGTACTTTAAAGATGATGTGTTGTTTTAATTATTCATAATCACTAATGTAATAGCAAAGTATAGCAGGGCATATCTGTACAGATAATGAGGCTAAAATCATTCCCCCTCTAACCATGCCCCTGATGGTGATCTTAGTGTAGTGAAGTATGAGACAGGGAGGGTCATCCAGATAGTCACTATCCATGGCAGCAAGTGAGCAGAAGTCAGGAAAAAGGTTTGTATTTCATGACAAGGATAGTGAAAAGGGACTTGAAGCTGCTGCTTAGGGACTGCCTATGCTGGAGACAAAGAAATCACAGCATATTCCAGACCTGTCATTCAAGCTCCTTCTGCTATTACTGACTGGTTTAGGACCAGACACCCTCTGTGGAGTAAAAGCATGTTAATACTCTCCCCAATGCAATCCCAAAGGACTCCACAATATCTCCAAGATGCCATCTCACCTCCTCAGCTCCTAGAGCTGCTGGTATCATAGCATGCTGGAAGAATTTCATCAGAGGAAGGCAGTGTTCTCTTCAATAAGAGTAGCTACTGCTATAATGTATGCTTCAGGTAGCCATGGGGAGAAGTGAGACACCCTTTTCCTCCCCACACATCATAACAGAGAGATAATGACCCTGTGCCCCAATAAAGAAGAGAACAACTCTGCAACCATTAAAGCTTAATTTTCTAGCAGGTATGACTCCATTATGCCACAGAAGAACATCAACTCACTCGCAGAACCTTGCTGCCATTGACTACCAGAGTTGTCACAGAAGCACCATTATAATCGTTATTTACTTAGACAGGGAATGGCAGAACTGGATGGAAATGGCAAAGATAGATGTATGAGTTGACATGAATAAATCTTTGAACTCATATTTATTAAAAACTAATGTTTAGGACAGAGGAACGCAACACTACCCTGAAGAGCGCCTACTCAAACCGCACACCCTACTGCAGCGCTGTCCACCTCTGCAGCAGCGGTCAGACTCCTTTGAAGGTTTGCTGGTGCTCGTGTGCTTGAGCTCCTTCAACGCAACGTTAGCTTTCAACTTGGCTATTGCTAGGTCTCCTCATTTTCAATAAAGTCAAACACCAACACCTTTAATGCATTTCCAACTGTGTTCAAGTGCGTTCCTAAAATTACTCCAGTTTCCCAAATTACTCCTGTTAGGGTAAAAATTGTCATTTTTTTCCACCTTTGGCAAGCCCTGCATCTTATTGTGAAAATAACTGGTTTTACTAGCAAGGAAAAAAGCCTGATATTATTGGGCTCAGTCATCATTAGCAGCTCTGGGTCCACTTCAGATCAGACATAACTATCAGCAGCAGCTGAGAAGCAGTGATTGTTTCCTTACAAAATGTAAGCCCCAAGCTGAAACCTCTCCATGAAGACACATGCTGGCTTCATGTTCTCAGCCATACGGGGCTTAATATTACTTCAGGTTTCCTAAAAACTTACCTAATATTGTATAGAGCCCTGTACCTGGTACAAACAAGGAATTGCAGTTTGCCTGCATGGCCTAGAAATCATGTTCTGACTGGAAGTGCTACAAGCTATTCAGCCTGAGGCTTGGTTTGTGTATTTGTATTTTTTCTTAACCCATTTTTTGCTGGGCAAGTCTCTTGGCTGTCAGTTTAAATCACAAATAGAGATTATGGAAGATCTTCCAGCAGTTCAATTGAGGATATTTGAAAATGGATCCTAGCTGGTCTAGATTCCGCCTTCATAAAAAAAAAAAAAAAAAAAGAAAAACCCACCACACAAAAACATACCAACAACCCACAACACCACACCCTAGTGCAGGCTTCTCAGCAAGTTATTCCTCTGGTGTGCAGATATTTACTAAGTTATTTGTTCTTGTATTTTTTTTTCAACTAAGATATATAATTTTCCCAATTCTTTTTTATCCTGGCTTCCTAAAGAGACAATGTGCAAATCAGCTGACAGACATCCAGTCACCAAGCCTGGAAAACAATTTAAATCGTATTTGAAAGAAAAGCAGAACTCTCAAACATGCCAATGGTTTTGTGAAAAATGGTGTCTGGCTGGAGGAGAAGGACCAAGTCAGGAAGAAAGCAGCTGCCACATATATCATGTTCAGGAGTAACCAGTCAGCCAAACCAAATCTGCAGAGTAGCCAGAGCACATGCTTGCTCTCTTTTCAATGGGATATTTGAGTACATAAAGGGGCAAGAAGGAGGCAGAGGTACCAAAGTAAGGGAAAGGAATCAAACAGAAGACACACATCCTCTATCAATTTTCAGAGAGATCTACCAGATCATTACAGCCAGATTTTCTTTGTCAGGGTCTTTCCTCACAGTCTGATAAAAATCCTCATGCCTTGCCTCATCAAACTCACAATTCTCCATCTCAGTCCTTCCCTGCTCTGGGCTGGCTGCTGTTTCGGTGCTGAGATCTGCTCTGTGAAGATGACAGCCCTCTTCTCAGCTTTTACATTCTAGTAACTAATTTTAGGCTTCAGTTTTGCAATTTCATTTCAGTATGTCCACACCAATCATCCTTTGCCCTTTATCTTATAAGTGATTCATTTTCCCCTTGTGTGTGCTTTTGCTTGATTGTTCCAGTACTTTCAAAAGTCCTGATGGAACCATAGTACCTCCTACTACTATTCTATTTCTCCTTCCCTTGCTTCTGAGTAGTTACTGCTTTTCTTCCACTATAATCCACCACAGTAACTGCCAGGATTTTTGTTTGTTTGTTTGCTTAGATTTTTGTACACTTCAATCCCAAAAATTACTTCAGAAAACCCAACTTACTAACCATTTTTTAAAAGTTTGTTTGTGAGCACTTTTATCTTTATTCTGATGCTCTCATTCCTTCTTTTCTCACTAAATCATTCTGTAATTAGTCACCTAAATGATTTCTCACTGAAACTAATCAGACAGTTACTTCCTAATGCTGAGAGTGAAGCCTAAATGAGTTACTGGTCTGGAATTCCTTCTCTTGAAACATGAGTTGTCTCTGACACAATACAAGAGCGTCATAAACCATCAGTATCCTGTCATATTCAATTTCTAACTGCTACCCAGTTAATTAACCTCATTACCTGGGGCTAATTAACCCCATAATCCCATTAGAATTTTATTCTGCCTCTGGGAGGCTTCTATCAGCTGCTCAGAAACTCCCAGCCTCAGCCACTCCAAGGCAGTATCACCTCAGAAGCATTACTTAGCAATTGAGTTAAACTCTGGCACATTATTCTGGCATATGTCACAACCTTTGGATCAGAGCCACTTCTACATGTTTGTTGTGACCCTGCTTGGGAAGGTCATGAGAGAAATGTAAGAGCTTTTATTTAGGAGTAGGTTGTAACTGCCTGGAAACTAGGGGGGTGGAGGATAGAGGGAGAGTGATAGAAGAAAAAAAAAATAACAGAGACCAAAGTAATAAGAGAGAGCAAACTAACCTACTGTTCCCAATGATCTATTTATGCTGAGGGGTGTTAGAGTATCTCTTCTTTATGTCTACTTGCTTCCCACACACACGTCTCCATTTTCATTTCGGTGATCATACCTCCTGCATTTCTGAAGACAAGGCCAGCCTGAGGAATTGCAAATCTTAGCAATTATACAAAGCAGCTATAACCAAAATGTGCAGTAGATTTTTTTTTTTTTGGGTAGAAATTGAGAGTGATGTATCATATCAAGATCCCATTTTTACAATCCTGTTCTTTAATAAGTACAAAATTGTGGGTTTGTTTATATAACACCGATTTTTATTCTCTTCCATTCTCTCATATGGGCGATGATTTAATAACCTAATTGTACATGAAAATACTTTTTGAAAGTAATTGTAGGAAGTCTAAAACTTCATTGAAAATGTTATTTTACATTGAGATCAGTAGTATTTTTAAAAAGTCCTGTAGGGAATGCCAAGTGGAATTTGTATGTGCAACTTGTCTGAAGAATCTTATCCAGAAAAGCAAACAGGTTATTAAAACACTGCAAATGCTGATACTTGAGACTGAGCAGAAGCTCAGGGGGATTTAGAACAAAGTGGACTGGAAATATTTCCACAAACCATATCCCCAACCCTCCTAATTTATTATATGAGATTATTTTATTATTTGTTTAAACATCAAATGCTACAAAGTTAAATATTTCCACATTTCTTAATAATTTTTAGTAGGTGGGGTTTTTTTGTTTGGTTGGTTCTTCTTTTAAATCAAATGTAACCCTTCACAGAATGACAAAATCACTAAGGTTGGAAAAGTCCTATAAGATATTCGCATTTTTTTTAGGAAATCTAATTGTCTCCACAACACTGATCCTCCACACTCCTGCTTTTACCCATTTCCTGTCACTCTTTACACTGTATATGCTTTGGGGCAAGGGCCTGACTCTTATTCTCTACCTGCGTAAGGCAGTACATAACCCTTCCAAACCTTCTAAAGCCCCTACATTAACATCATCTTTTTGGCACAGATTTTGTGAAGTGACATTAATGGGAGCTTTGAGTTGACTTCACCTGACACAGGGGCAGCTTCTACATGAGGCCAGGTATAAGTAACAGTAGTTCAATGCTGGAAATACAATCCTGTGCTGTTTCACTACAATTAACGAGCAGCAACTCAGAGACAATGTAGCAACAGAAGATAAACCAAATCTATTATGGATCTATTATGCTATTAGAAAATTTTGCTTGTTAGCACATTCATACAGAAATTTCTTCAACCATAACAAAACTACAGTCTATTGATGAGAGGAAAAAAAAATTATTACGTAGAATAGTTTAAGACAAAGTGAAGAACATCATCCATCATGAGGGTTTCTAAGTTAACATTTTATAACCTCTCTAAAAGGCTGCAAAAATCAACTTTTTTCTTGCAAATATTATGACACTTTTAACAATAATTGTATCGGAGATGTTTCTTAGAATGTGTAAAAGATGTTACTGTCACAGCAGAGGAGTTTTCCTTCATTCAGAAGTCTTAGCTCATTTACACAGGGGTAAAGCTAAGCTTTTGTGCTGGAAACTGTGCTACTTCATTGCTTCATGCAGAATTATATAATTATGATGTATTTGAAGAATTTCCATTTTAGTGCAATCAGAATTTAACAGTGACTTACTGATAAGCCTTTTTGACAAAATTTGTCCCTGTGTGTGCATCACATTCATGATTAGCTTATGCTTTCAATCTTTGAGGATATACTATGATGATACAAAGAAAAATCAAAAGATAGCTTGTCCAACAACGTTTTGAAAGTATCTAGATATGAGATTAGATCCATTTCTCCCAAAGAAATAATTCAAATCATTGGTTGAATAGTAAAAAGTTAATTATTCTCTATTATACTGAGGAATTAATTGATGAGTCTACCAAGTAACTTCACCTGATTCTCTTGAAAACATCTTGCGATGTAGCCTCCTGCCTATAAATTCTTCTGTATGCTTTAGGAGAATTATTTGGTGAGTTATGCAATAAAATCAAAACGTACTCTTACAAATATCCTCAGATTTTCTGCTGCTTTTGCAGATGGCTATAGTTTCTTCCCAGAAGACAAGACCAAAATTGAACTCCGCTTGGTCTGAGTTCCCCCAAAAATCAAAGACTAAGATACATTCAGAAATGACACAGAGTTTTTTGTTCAAGGGTAGTTTCTACCCACTTTCAGTTCTAGTTCTTCCATCACAGAGGAGTACATGAGTATATGTTTACTCGACAGACAGAAGATTTTCACATACAGAGACCAAAGAGAACAAGTTAGCATTTTCCCCTAATCTCATGGCTAGACTAAGTTTAATGTTGTGATTTTATCCTAGTCTTATGGATCATTCCATTGCATTTTGTGGAGCTACCAGAGTGTGAAATTATATGCGATATCAATGAACTATTGTTACATATTTATTAATGGACTATTTCCGTGATAATTCAACACCAGCATCTGTGCACACACACACAAAGGCGTGTTGTCAAGTACTTAACAGTTGTTTCTTATCAATAAATAACATCGTCAACAATTAATCTATACAGCATTATTTACTGAGGAAAAGTTGTATGTATTTGAGTGTAACTGTAAATCTAAATGCCTATTAGGTACAAACTATGTGGGCCCTCCAACACAGCATCTCCAGATTGTGCACTTAACCTTGAAATGACAGCACTTTCTGGATCAATGGGCTCAGTGTCTGATAACAGGTTAGATCTGGGCCGCTGAAATGCCCTTCCCAGCTGCTGCTGAGCATCTCCCTTCCGCTTATGCCAACTGCTGGTGTCTGCGCCACAGAAACATTTTCCAAATGCAGCAGGACAGAGCAGAGCCTCCAGGTAGTTAAGATGGGAGTAAATAGTACTTGTAACTGCAAAGAAGTCTTCTAAGGGCTGATTTGATAAATCTTTCAAAGATAATTATTCTACAATGAAGAAAATGTTTCTGCCTCGGTGTTAGCCGATCACCCGCCAATACTACCCAGCATTTTAAAGCCTTCCATTCCAGTGACTTCCTGCAGTTCTTCCTGTGCTAGATCCAAAGACCACTGAGGTTAATGGTAATTGCCTCTGTAGTTTGCACCAGACAGTTACGGGAACAACTGCAAGGTTATAATTTTTAGTCCAAGTGGAAGAGTACCATATCAGAGATCCACAGATGATCTATAGGCAAAATATTTTTGCCTGAAGAAATAGATTGACAAATGCTGAGATAATTTACCTTCAGCTACCCATGTCAAAGGGAAGTTTAACAGTGAAGACCTCAGTGCAATATCTCACACTACACATTTACTTCCCAGGTTGTTGTAGTTTGGGTAATACCTCATTGGATCCTTGCCCTGAATTCTGCAATATTTTCCTTCCCAATAGGTACCAGGAGATTGAAATTCATGGTACAAAGGGCAGGCAGCTCCTTGACGTTTTCCAGTGGGCTCCATATACGAAGCACTGTTCTGGAATAACTGCTCTTCAAAGACATGCAGACCCTTCCCTTTAGCATACCAGGACATTTAAAAAAAAAAAAAAAAAAAAAGAGAGAGAGAAAGAAAGAAAGAAAAGAAATAATATGGCACACTTCTTTCTTTTTTTTTCCCTTTCAACAAGGGGAGGAAGTGTTCTTAATTTTGTACTACACTCCTTGGTGTCAAAGGACATATCTTCATACTAGTATGAAAAGACAGCAGAGAAGGATACAAACTAAATCTCTCAACTTCTCAATCATCTCTCAACAAAACCACATTTTGTGACATATGCAACCAACATGCTAAATGTGCTTTCATTCATTGCGTGTGCCTAGAAATGCTCAGCTTTGGCTCGTTGTTTGTCTGGGATATTTTCTTCACAGTAGCTAGTATGGGGCTATGTTTTTGCTTTTGCTGAAAACAGTCCTGATAACACAGGGATGCTTCAGTTATTGCTGATCAGTGTTTTCAGAGTCAAGTTCTTTTCTGCTCCTTACCCCACCCCACAAAGCTGGAAGAGGACACAGCCAGGACAGCTGACTCCACCTGACCAAAGGAACATTCGATACCACAGCATCATGCTCAGCATATAAAGCTGGGGGAACAAGGAGTAAGCGGG
>NW_010259820.1:207934-209944 GCF_000690775.1 Eurypyga helias
TGAAGTAATCATTACACGTGAGAGAGTCCTGCTTTCCTGGAGATGACTGAACACCTGTCTGGTGATGGGAAGTAGTGAATGAATTCCTTGTTTTGCTTTGCTGGCATGAGCAGCTTTTCCTTTACCTATTAAATTGTTTTTATCTCAACTCACAAGTTTTCTCACTTTTATTCTCCTAATTCTCTCCCCCATCCCACCAGTGAGCAAGCAGCTGGGTGGTGCCGAGTTGCTGGCTGGGGTTAAACCACAACATTTTTCTTTCACACATGCTGCTCACAAAGCCACACCAGTTATGTACTGCAAAAAATTAGTCCAGAATGAATTAGACAACTGTGAGGCACAACAGACAATACTGGTGGCAAGCTTTCCTCCTTGCTATTACAGCCAAGAGATTCAAATCCTGAACTGTTCACAGCTTCTAAGAGATCTAGCAAATTCTTCACCACTGCAGCTTTGAGCAGACTAGATTTTAATAAAGGAAACAACACTTAAATTTATCCTCTGTGGCTTAGTCAATCACAAGAAAACTTATCAGACCTCAAGAGTCTGGGTTCATGTTCATTCATTAAGTGTAAATATCAAGCCAGAAATCTAAAGAGAAATATGCAGATACTATCAAAGGCAAGGAATACCACACTCTGAAATGTCAAAGTTCTTACAGATTAATTATGTAACTATGAAAAACAGTAAAACTTCACTTGCTTGAACTAAAGAATAGCTGCATAAATGACAGAAATAATAAAAATAATAGGTGGAAGTGTTTATAGATTATTTTTCTGCAAACCAAAAGCTTCACTAAGAAAGGAATTTAAAATCATCTGATCTTCACCTATGGAAAGATTACTGGTTCTCTATGAAATGAGGAAATTCATGGATGGGGGAACTTAAAGCCTGATCTGAACCCAGATCAGTGAAATTTTCCTGCTCTAACCATTTGGGTTAGTATTAGGCAAACAGAGAAATCCACATGGTTTCATTCATAGGCCATGATGCATCATTACATGGATTCCTTCAGGGGATTTATTTTTTGTTTTCCCTCTTTGTTTGCAGACCTGTTTGCATAACTTGTTTACTTGGTAGCAAAGGTAAAGTCATTTCCATACATTGCTAGGATAGGCCTTAGTCAATGAGAGCACCTGGAACAATCGTAGACAGCTCTTCTGCACACAATGAGTAACTATCTGTCCCAACTGGGTTTTGCCAGCCTTTCCTAGAGCAAGAACAAGCTTGTGTCATCCCAACACTCTGCCACACATTCACAAGGCTTATTATTGTTTATATTCAATGTAAGTAATATCTTTAACACAGAGATTATGTCTTCTTACACACAGCTATTCCTTGCTTCAAGAAAGTAAGAACTCCTATTTCAGGAACAGAGATTAACTCAGGCTGATCTCATCTCTCTTTTGCAGTTAACCTACTTTTGGCATAAATTCAGCTGTATTACTGCAGACTGTTTACAGTGTCACACACCCCCAGGGTGTGGAATATGGAGTATTCCACATTCTGACATGGAACATGACTGGAGTATATTTTACTTAGGATCTGAATCAGATCTCACTTTCAAAAGTGAGAATTGCTTTCCATTTAGATTAGTCCAGAGGAATACAATGCACATGCTCAGATTACAAGGCATTATACTTTTCCCAGTTCTAGCCTTTTAGATCTGTTTCTATCAGCTGACTCAAAGGAAACTTAGTATTTGATAGTTAGATTTTTAGGTTAATATGAGAGAGGCACATGGAGAAAAAGCCTTGAACTACTGGTCTGCAGTAGATATATGATCGAAAATACTTAACCTGAAGGCCATAGAGGGGAAAGTCATGGCAGATCATTCTAGTCCAAGGGAAATTTCCAGGCTCAGGTGAAGGCCTTGGAAATTAGGTGAGAGACAAATAAGTAATGTGGAAAGGTTAGAGAGAAAAGTGCATTGCAAGGAAAGCAAAAATGAAAGGCAATAAACAAACAGGAGCAAAGTTATGTGCAATCTTTGAGGAGACCATCTATCCC
>NW_010259820.1:209957-213855 GCF_000690775.1 Eurypyga helias
TATTAGTCATACAAGTATTTCACTTCCAGAAGGAGTATACAAAGAGTAAAATGTTGAAATACAAAGCTGACAGGAAACCGGTGCAAATATTTAAGGATGCGGGATTATATTCCTGAGACAGCAAGCAAAGTAGATGATTTCACCTCTGTCATAGATTTCAGGGGATTCTGGCAAACATCACACAAGTCAGAAAGAGGGAAGATTATAGCACACAATTTTAGTTGAAAAGGAAACGGACAAATTCTGCTTTCTGTCAATGATTTATTTGTGGAGCAAGTCAGCTGAAGTCAGTTGTGTCAATGGAAATTAAACTAGGGATATGAGACCAAAATTTAGCTCAAAACCTGTGCAACTATAGCATGTAATGGACAGCTGACTTTCTGGAAATTGGATCTCCAGCAATGAAAGCACCTAAGGGCAAGAACTTAATGAGAACTTGTTACAGAGAACAGTAGCTCCGTGAAGATGATAGATCCCCAAACATATTCAAAACTCATCTGAAACCTAATGCTCTAACAGTTCAGTGTCTCTGGGAAGTGTGATCTGTGCAATGGTGAATGAGGATGCAATTACATACAGACCCATAAGCAGAATAATTCATTTTTGGCAAAAAGAAGAAAAAAAGTATTATGCAAGCCAGCAGCATGTCAGAAAGAACAGCACTGCATACTCAGCAATGGAGTTGGAAGTAACCAATGTATTCAATATTTTTCTGTTTTTCTTGCTATTGTTGCAGTTACTCACATGTCAAGAATTTCTGAAAAGGCAACATTTCAGCATTCTAATTCAGAAAGAAGTAGGAGCTCCACCAGACAGACATAAAGCAATGGCAATGATCCAAGAAGCAAGACATTTCTCATGTGCCAACTTCATAGACAGTGTTGCAAAGAACTAAGATACAGGATGTGCCACCACACAGCATCTCAAATGAACTTAGGAAGGATTCATAGTGGTTTCCATTCACACTGAGCCCTTTAAGATGGTAATCACAACAGTCCCTAGTGCCCTACTAACAAGAACTCTCACCTGAACACACAGCACCAAGGCCCACTGCTAAATCCTGATCCAAGACACAACTAAGCATCTTCTGCTTTGTCACCTGGATTCCTAAAACACCAGGGGATGCCCACTAGAAAGTTTCAGCTAGGACTGACTGCTACCACCCCAGCTGTAAATGGAGCTGACCAACATGGAAAACCCAGAGCTTTGCACTGCTGCTCTATCCAACTGGAGGCAAATGGCACCAGCTGACTGTCTCAGCAACCCTCAGATGCTCAGTGATCTCCCTACAGCAACTTCTGCTTCTCCAGCAAACTCAACACATAAAATTAAAACAAACAAAACCCCACAACAAAACACCCAAGACTTAGTTTAAAGAGCACAAACTCATCTCATGATTATTTGAAGTCAGCAGTTCAAACAAATAAGAACACAGAAGACAGTACTTTTTCTCCTGCAACAATTTGAACATTTCAGCAAAAAACAAGCCATATTTGATATAGTAATGACATGTGAACATAAACACAAAGTTTGTGTATTTGTCCTGTGTGACCAGCCACTACCTTAAGCATGTACCACATCAAAACCCTTAGGCATCCGAGTGCTCCCTGTGCTATCAGTGCAGGTATACAATGAGAAAAGACAGTGTCAGTACCCAGCTGAAGATCGTGCCATCAGTAAGCAGGAAGTTATGCCATAAATCATAACAGTCTGATGTGTCCCTGTCCCAATTTATTCACTGGACATTTACTTGGGTTTTTTTTTCCCCGCCCTCCTGAAAGTATTTGTGGAGATGCTTAGGACCCAGCAAGTCAGCACTGAAGTGGCTTAATTTAGTTGTTATTCCTTCCACATCAACTGCTGAAAGAAAGGTGCATGCAAAAAAGTTAGATCTTAGCCATGCCCACATCTGTAGTAACAAAACATCCAGTTCTTTATTCACAGCTGACAACCTGTCAGTCCTGGGTATGGGGGGGAAATAGAGGTTGTAAAAAAAAAATAAAAAATCTCTGGAGCAGACATCAGCCTAATAACAGCACAGGGAGAACATCCATGGTACCCTGGATGCGGCAGAGCAATTCTGACCGCTCCCTGCCCTGCTCTGTCTACTGAGAGGTGCTACAGCAGACTTCCCCTGTGCCCTCTGGTCTGACAGTGTGTCTGTACTGCTGACATATGACAGTATGCCAAAAGAGCAATTCTCTTGTTCATGTAGCGATACAAGTCTGCAAAAGATTGCCACCAAGTTCGGATCAGTTTCTAACATGTTAATTATACCTCTTACACTAAAACACTTCATTATATTGCTAAACCAGTGTCACTACTTTCAGTATGGCTTTATCAGTTGCCTTAACTTTGCCTTCACAGACAATTATTATTCAAATATTACACATGTAGCAGGAGAGTAATTCACAGGTTTTGACATAATGACAGCAAGACCACCATCACTGGGAAAGATGAATTGTACCAGCTCTTCGTTTTCCTATTTAGGGACTTCATGTTTGGAGAAAACATATTCCTAATTCTGTTGTACATTCTGGAGGTACCACATCAGTGGTACCTTTGCAATGAATTTACTGCCTAACATGAGAAGAGGCTCCCCAGTGACCATCAGGCAATGACAACATACCTACTTCGGTATTTGGGAGCTCCTCATCACCTATGCTGAATGAATTACAAAGACAAAACCAGCAGAGATCATCTTATTTCATGCTCTACATAACTCTTCTAACACCAGATCTTCTATAATCCAACCAAAATGCTGACCTCTTCCAAACATTTAAGTGTGTATTTGCTTTAAATGGCAGCTGTGGTATTATGCAAATATAGTTCTACATGTAATTAGCGTATATTTTGATGAAGCTGAAAGTTATTAATAAAGTTCTAAATAGGATCAGAAATCCATTTGTTAGTGTATGGTGATATTCTTTGTATGATCAGACATTGCATGTATATTCTTACCTGAAACAATAAATAGCATTAAATAAATTGTACAGGAAGCTTTGCCTTAGTCTACATTCTTTTCTTTGGCTGTTATATCCTTTCTTTTAATCTGTTTCCCAAACTTTGAGTTTTTCTCATTAGGCCTAAAATAATCAGCTTTGGCACAGTGAAAACATTATCTCCTTCCATAACTGTGTGATACTCAGAAAACAAATGAAGGTTATATTTGCTGCAGACTCAACCTCGGTAACCCTTTTTATCACTCGTATTGCACATTTTCCTTTACAAGTGCTTTCTGTTTTCCCAAAGAATATTAGAGTAAGAGGCATTTCCCCTGCGTGTGTGGCTTTCAATGCATCCAGACTAATACTGAAGGCAAACATCTCTCCTGCTGCACTGAAGGGACAGGCCAAGTCAGGCACAGGATGGCTCTACTATTTGATGTCCTGCATGCAAATCCAGTCTCTTCCTGAAAATGTCAAGAGGGGATGGAAATCCTCAGACAGGCCCATACCACTTCTGAGTTTCCTCTTCCTTTTTTTCTGGGTTTTTCTCTTTTACTCTTCCTTTGCTTCACTTTATATTCTCCCTCTATTTTTTACCCTTTCTTTCCATAAACTTCCTTTTATTAACTACTTGTCGTATAAATCCTTAATCTACTAACGTTCCTTCTAGTTCTGCAATAAAAATAATCTCTGTAATGCCCAGAGAAATACACTGATGTAGACTAGCAAAAAATGTCACCCTTCTTTGTATTTGTTTTCCATCAAAAAATATCCTGGCTGCACTACTAAGAAAACTCAGATTCCAAACCAACCATCCACCATTACCATAACAAATTTGTTTAAATTACACTTCTAAACACCACTGATTTATCAATATTAGGCATCTTTTATCTTATTCTGTTCTCAGGCAGAAATAAGGTAAACTTTATGCTGAGTGAAGGAGAGGGAAA
>NW_010259820.1:213866-254416 GCF_000690775.1 Eurypyga helias
AGTGAAAATAATATAAACAGACTATATTTTGTTTTTTGCATCAGAATGTATGTATTTGTTTTGATACACTGCATCAGAGATCATTTTGCAATTAGAGATTTCCATTTAAATCAAGAAGCACTTTTTATTTAACAAGGTAGAACTACAGACAACTAAATTAAGTCCCACATATATTGAGCTCTACCACTGCATCACATCTTAATCATGGTGAAATGTGTAAGCTCACTTAATTAGCATAGCTAGCTTGAAATTACTTTTATTTCACACTGACTTCCTTTGGCCCTTATTTATTCTGTACTTCCTTTTATTGAAGACCTGTAGTATACTAGCAATCAAGTTTGTTGTACAGAAAACAAAACTTTTTTCTTTTCATTTTTCATTTACAAGCTTATTCTAAAATAGATCATTCTAATGGACGAAATCTAAATATGCATCAGACCTTCTAACATGTACATTCATCAGTTTGGCTCTGTGGACAGCAGCAGATTTCATTTGTCCATGGCTAAACAGCGCACCTAAGCATTGCCAGACCATTTGTTTCTCCAGCTGTTGAGTGCACCCATGCTTACCAAACTCAGTCCTGAAAAACTATAGCTGTTACTAACTGTTACTGTACCAATGCAGACCTGAAATCCCAAGCTCTCTCTCACAGGCCATCACGCACCCAGTGCACTTCTCCAGCCATCACAGCTCCCAGAGAAGAAAATCGCAGAAAACTGAAAGAATACTTATTGAAAAGCAAAACACAACATCTAAAGCTTCAGCAATCTCAATGTCGACCTTTCCCTATAAACCTCTGCTTTAAGCAAAATGTACTTAAGGTACCAGGCCTCAGCTTCACATAGCATATCCCTCACTGCATCCCCCTATCCCCATATCAGCCTCCTGGCAGACACAAATTCCAACAGACTGGGTGAAGACAACTGCTCTTCAGCTCTTGGAACAGTGAACCATATTTTTGCCATTCTAGTGGAATAAGAAATCTATTTTCCAGAGATAACAAAATTGAAGTTTTTGAAGGTTATGATATTCCCAACTCACAGAGCTGCCTAAGGAATGGGGAGTTAATGAGAGGACAGGAACACACTGAGCCTGACACTGCCTGTGTGTTTGTTCCCCAAAGCCTTGCTGTTTGTTTCATGAAGTGTCATTCTTAGAAGGCAGAACATTTGCTACTGAAATATCTGAATCCCAGTGAGAAGGGCTTCCAATGAATCGCAGATAGCATGGCATACATGTGACACAAAGGTGTGGTTACTGCTTTCTCATTGAAAATGTAGGCATCGTGCTGTCTTTGGACAAAGATAAACATGTCACTGTTTAAATCTGGTTTTACTACATTATAGTCACAGTATTATGACATCATACAATGCATATTTAAGTTTGTAGCAGGCTTCCTCTGAATGAAAAGGATCATTTACTAAAGAACTAGTATGCATCTTTTGGCTTAGACAGTCCTGAATTTGCCTTTTTTTTTTTTTTTACAGCACCTCACATACTGGATTCCCAATATGCCTGGCCTCTCTGCCTGTGTTGAACTATGCTTATCCACCTCAAGGTTTCTTCATTTGACTTGGCAACTACGTATTTTCCTTCACAGCTCCCCTGGAAAGATATAAAGTGAGAGCATTCAGTCAAATGCCAACAAACCCTTGCACCCTTTCTAGATTTGGGAGACTGGCTGTTGGAGGAATTCATTAGCATTCATCACTTTGCCCAGGAGTCGTCTTGTAGTGCCTGGCACGTACAGTAGTCTCCACATCCTTTTGAGTGCCCTCGCATGCAGTGAGCCCGTAAAATTATTTCAGTTTAATCCCTTCTCTACCCCTTTCTCAGTCCTGTTTCTTGGGGGTTGAGGAGGGGAGAAGACCTGACACCCATCCTTTAACAAGCCAGCAATCAGAGAGAGTCTACATATGAGACTGAAGCTGATGGAGAAGACCCAGTTGGCCCTTTACTTAAAACTCCCTGAAATATGTACCATATTTAAAATTGCCGATGATCTGTCATCAGCAAGACCTTCCTCTTCACCCACCTCCAGCACTTTCCTTCACCCTAGGCAGCCTGCGTAGCAGCTCTCAACACAAGTAGGAACCACAGCCGCTACTGACAGATCAAGCAAGCAATACACAACTGTGCAGAACGCAATTCCACCGCACAGATTCATATTTTACATCACATCAGGAGAACGAAGGAAGAAAAAAAGAGAAAGGAGAGGACAGCAATTAAAGCCATTAATGTTTCATTAAAATCTGTCTTCCTACAACTGAGAGAATAAAACATATATAGTCATTAAAATTCAGGTAACAGGATACTGCCTCAGTGTTATCTACATTCAAATTCTGAGCGAAACTATAACTTTGCAGAAATTTGCATCATTTTGTATTCTCCTGCATCAGTGTCTCAGGAAAGACCTAATACGCCATCTTACAGTAACAATGACCTACATTCCTCATATAGTGGGGTTTGTCATCCTATGGAGAAAGGTTTTGTCAGGTTACAGTGCCATGAGTCCGTATCACTTAAAAGGTTGCTGTAGAATAAGGTACACATGTAATTTTCAAGGTCATGTTTTCCCTTTTGTCAACAATAAGTGTAAACACTGAAGTTAGAGAAAATGACTGCAGTGCTCATAGGTATTCTCTACCCTTGCAAATTCTAGAAGCCGTTTGACAAAGGAGGAGCTTAAGAACTGGAATAGGGATCCGTATTTCTACTGTGTTATTTTGCATAACTAGTGTTACCAAGGTGATAAAGTGGCAATGTAAATAAAAATCAGAATTTCTGAGCAGAACTTGAAAGTTTTAAAGCTTTAATTCAATCTAGTTTTTATGAAAGGATAAACTTTTGGTTTGGGTTTTTTCTTACACTATTCCCTTAGGAAGCTCAGAAGGATAAGTACATGCTCTTTCATCACATTAAGCAAGCTTTAAATAGTGTTCATATTTAGAAATTAAATATAGGGTTTTATAAAATCTTATATGGTGAAAACATTGTTCAGATTTCGCTGAAAGCAAAACAACATTAGGTTTTACTATCCCTACTTTTTGGAGATTATAGTTTTGTAACCTTTTCCTACCTTAAACAGGGGTTTGGTATAATACTATAAAATAGAAGAACACCACACTATCTTTTTATGTTTAAGAGGACCCCATCATCTATCTCACACACATATAGCCTAGGCTGATTCATTACCATCACACTAATCATCACACAACTCAGGCTCGGCACACTTGCCAGAGATGGCTTTTCTAGTCAAACATGAGCATTAATGAAGAAAGGAGAATCTGTTCCACGAAGAATCAAGTGCATTTTACAGAAAGATAGAGAAGGAAATAAGGGGGTGGGGGGAAGTAGATTTTTCAGAAGTTCATCTTCCTTTATAAAAAGTATGTTTATTTGTTAGACTTTGGAGTCTGCTTTATTTTAGATACAGGATATGTATAAACTTTCTTGGCATCAGTGACAATCCTGAACAGGTTCAAAAAGGAAAAGATCTTAAGTTAGGTTCCTTGGGCAACACTTTGGCTGTATTTTGTCAACACTGAAGAAGTGTATTTTTGCAACCTTTTATGGTCACTGACTCTAAGAAAAAGCATTGGAAACTAAATGTGCACAAAGTTTTCTGTGTTTCTTAGTGTACTACCCTCTGGCATACTGGTAGCTCAAACAATATAGCATGTTTGTATAACATGCAACAAATCATATAAATAATGTATAGAGTAAAAACAAAAGCACACAAACCATTTGTGTGACTTACAGTTGTTTTCTGATGATGAACATTCCACATGTCACCAATTCATGAAGCTTATGAATATCAATTACAACCCCCTGGTGCATTAAGTTCAAGTAAGAGTAGTTAGAAAGGTCTCTCTGCTCAAGCTATTTACTACCATTGTCAGAAAACACATCTAGCATTAGGACCATCCTAAAAAAGCTGGAACTATAAACAGAGCCTCAGCTTTGTGAAAGCCAGTATACTACTGTGCAAACACCTCATGTCTGATTTAAGGTTCAGTGCAAACTGCAGCGTTTTTTCTATACACCTTCCCCTTCATTTAACTGTTTAGCCAAGTTCTGAGTAGCAATCAAAGGAATTTATATTCTGTGAAATTCATTTTTCCCTGAAAGGCATACTTGAAAACATTTTCAAGTGTGTCTCTGAATATATAAGAGCCATTCCTCACAGGAAAAAAAAAATATTTCCTGTTATACTGTGCATATTATGTAGTTTATGCTATTAAAAAGGGACCTATAGTTAAAGCTTGATAGGACATTAAAAGTTTGAATTATTGAGAATGAAAATCCTATTATTAAAATACAAAGATACTTCTTTTTTATGAAGTATGGCATAAGTACACATCGAAAATTAAGTTTATTTTGTTTTCTACAGTAACCTGACATTTCTGGATAATGGACTTTGCTTTATAGCCAAGAGAAAACACCAACATGTGCTTGTGGGAGGTCAGCATCAGCTTTAAGAAAAAGCCTTGTGAGACTAGCAGTTTTCCTGATCTTTGGAAGATATCTGTGTTAAGCAGGTGATGATGGTAGTACTTATTTATGAGATTCTGTAAGATGTGTGAATAGGCACACACACACTTCCACACTTTCTCTCTCTCTCAAGATTGCACCAATCTTCTGGATTTTTCTTAAAATCTCAGCCCACCCTATATTTTTGCCAATGCAAATTGCTAAGAATAAATAACAGAGCTTACTGCTGTGTAACTATGAATAGCAGAAACTAAAAATGGTAGGTGTGACAAGTCCAGCAACTTGAAAACCGACCTATATTAAAATGACAAATTTAAGTTCACACATAGGGAGGAAAGAGTTTGAATCACCATGCTTTCCCTTGAAGTTCTATAGAAATATATATTTTTTGTCTAAAACAAAATGGATTTTGGAATTTAAAAAAAAAAAACACCACCAAAAACCCTACAAAGAGTTTTGCTGCTTTTTCCCATTTAAAAATAGAGAATTTGAGAGAAAAATATATCCCTGTATTACTCTTCTTCCCCATTTTTTTTTTTTAGGTCCTCCTCCACAAGCATGAAAGAGGAAGCCTAAGCCGTGAAGGAAACTCTTGGTCCTGCAGTGGAGGTGGTGGAGAGGCATCACAGAACTCCATACCTGCACCTCAGGTACAATGACAACATTGGTATTTGCAGCAGGACTCACAAGAACTCATAACATATGAACCAGCAAGAGACTGAGACTACTGTTATTCACAAAAGCAGTTTTTTTCAGTGAATAGATGTTAATAAATCAATATGTACTATTCTCTCTTTTTTTGTTTGACAGACACAAGAGTCTATACTAACAGTTATCCTGAAAAAATGAAACAACTTTTAAATCATCAAAAATTTTTAGTTATTTGTACCTGTCTGGCTGCTGCTGAAATAACACTTGACTAAGAATAATAAAGACATTTCTCAAATAACTCTGGCAGGAATTGCTATGTTTTGTCTTTTAGAAACAACAAGTGCTACTTAGTAAAACCAAAAAGTTATTTGGATCTCAGCCTGCCGAAGATGCACATCTACCAGGACACAAGACAATAATGACTTTGTGGTCTCCAAGTCAAGTATCTCTGTTTTATAACCATCTTCCTGTGTGCAAACTCCCATGGCAGTTCTTCAGCTCAGGCCAAGGTCTGACCAAACTCCAAAGCAGCAACAAAATGAAGAACATACTTTAACCTTAAGTATCTCTGTTTCTTTCACTTCCATTTCTCTTTATTCTTCCTTTTTATTAATTTAAGGGTTTCATTACGTGGGAAGGGGAAAATTCAAAAACCCCAAACACCCCTGCATCTTATCATGGAAGGAAACAAAGCAATGATACCCACTGCACAGGCTCAGAAAGAGGACTGGCCACTTCACCAAGTTATGTTTTTCTCTCTTCTTCTATAACCTCCTCAGTGCTTCAGGATTTGACATTGTTTAGGAAATCAAAGGTGCCTCTTTTTTACTGCCATCTGCCTGTCAGCACTGATGCAGGCAGGAAAAGGGATGAAAGGTCCAGTCCTTGTGAATGGCCATGGATCCTGCTGCTATTGGGGGAAGCAGAGAGCATTACAGAATGGAAATTGAAGCTGAAAAGGGAGGGAGGGAAACACGGATTTGCCCAGTTCAGTCCATGAAGTATGTCCCCCAGTGGAAGACTTGAGACTATGAAAATTGTATTTTAAAAGGTCAGAAAAATTCTTTCTGGTTCACATTTTTGCTAATTAAAATGTCGCAAGAGACCATCATAGCTGTCTTACGGGAAACAGGGTAGGTTTAGCGCAATAATGAATATACTAAATTGATATTTTCTGACTTTGCTCATCCTGTAACAATGCTGTAGGAGACACGCAGTCATGTTAAAAGCATTCCCCCCACATCCACCCATATTGCCATGATTTATTTATGGCAAGCTAAAATCAAACTAAATACCTGTACAATTGATTCCTGCTTTTCTGTCTGTCTAAAAGAAGGTTACAAAATTGCTGGATTGCAACAAGTACTAAGGAACATACACGACACTCCTGAAAACGTCTGTTTTTAATAGACACATAAAACACTATTGCAGAAGAGATGGTTCTACAGTTGGAACTAGATGATCTTTAAGGTCCCTTCCAACCCTAACCATTCTATGAATCAGAGGCATAGCTTCTTATGCTCTGAAAATATGATGTTTTTCATGTTGGCTCACTTCTGCAAAGCCTGGTACTTAAGTTCTTTTAAAAAGGGTGAGGTTGTTTTCCCGATGTTAATTCTTGCCTTTTCAAGAATGCGTACAAAATACTCAGCTTTGGTAAAATAACATTTCCTGAGCCCTGTCACTGGGCTTTGGCAGGAAGCAGAATTAAAAGAACCAGACTCTGAAGGTTTCTTCACCCCTTGCAGGACTGTTCTGCTCAGCAGAAGCAACCATTGGAGCTGTCTCGACCGGTAACCTCAACCGGTAACAAAGCAAATTGGTCTCCTACCTGCCTGCATCCTTTCCAGTGAGGTTACTTTAACCAAGGACCTTGTCCACAGATGTGTCAGTGTTATTGTGGAACAGACTTCATTCACTGAGCCACAGATCTCACTGGGCTGCAACCCTTGGCACTGGGGAGTAAAGGAAATGCAGAGCACTCCCACCTCTAGCAACAGTAAAACTGATCCTTTTTCTCATATCCCTTTGAAGTCAAAAGGACAGCAAGTGATGACATTTAAATGTCATTCTGCCTGTTTATAGTATCATTTCCTTCCAAACAAGATGGAAAAAAACATAAATACGCATAAGCAGAAATTGACAGAGTGAGTTTGAAAGCAGGATGCCCAGGTCTCCTAAATCCTGAAGTCACTAACTCTCTTCCCCTGATGCTTCCAGACACTGCGTATGGCTTGCTTTTCCAGTGACATGAACTTAGCAGCTTTGCTCCATTGGGCCAATCTACTCACTGTGCCATCACACACAGCCCACTGGTCCACAGGAGGGAGTCAGGCAGCTGAGTACAACTTTCAATTTAGCTAAAAGTATCGTTTGATCTCTTACTACCTCAGATATGTAGCAATGTGTGTTTACTTCAGAGACCCCCTAATCAACTCTCCCCAGTAACCCAGCAGTCTGAAAGAGATTTATCTTCCTGTCTCAGGTCCCTGTCTGCCAAGCCTAAAGTGCAGCCTGTCCATCTGTGACTCTCAATATTAGCTCATTCAGACAGCCACTTGTTTGGAAAAATACATCAAGACACTAGACTGTGAAAAAGGAACGTATCTTAAAGCAAACAAAATAACCAGCCAGTGCGTAAATATGACTGAGGTGAACAGCAGAGCAAGTGAAAATGCAAGCATCAGATGCCTTTGCCCAAAGAAAAATCAGAAGAAAACAAAAGCGTAATCTATTACAGAAAATTAAGTAGAGCCATTTTTCACCTGCACATATCTAATACGCTCACCTCCTTTAGCAGGAGGAACAATACAGCATTATTTTTCACACACACACACAAAAGACCAGTTAATTATTCTTCCTCCAGAGTTTGAAATATCAATGCTCTTTCACTACCTAAACATCCATCACAGCTGGCTTTGTACCAGTGAGGCTGCACTTCAAATGAAGCATTAAGGATAATACAGTCACCAAAAACAATTACTGAAGTATTCAGCTATTCTATCTGTTGCCTAGAAAGCTATCAGAAACTTTGATCAAAGGGGTATCCTAACAAACTTGTTTTGGGTATGGCCAAGCTCCTTTAATCTAGTTTGACCAGCCCCTAATTAACAGTCCTTTTATAGTTGTAGTTATTAGTGTTGAGTGAATTAGTGAGATGACGGTGTATGTTCACAGAACATAACTGCTAGTCTCTGGGCTACATAATAAAATTTAATCACCCAGTCCCTGTGCTTTTCCTCTCCAGTCTTTCAATTCTGGATTTATCCCCCTAAAATTGCTTTTCCTGAAAATTTTACAGCTAGCTAATTGACTTTCTGTTCCTTCTCTTGCACTGTGCATGAATAAGGTCTCTTCAGAGTTCTGCTAGCAGCTCTTTAATAAAACATTGTATTGTATTCATAAACCATCTGGATGGAAGGAAAGTTTGCAAGAAACAATACAATGCTATTTAGAAGAGGAATACTCATGGAAAAGATACTGAGGATTATATAATCTTTACTAGACCTCTACTTCATGCCAAAATGCCTGAGACATGGCTAAGGAGCAATGGATTCTATCATATGCTGAAATGACAACCTAAGCTTCAATAAAAAGTGACAGAAAAAATTTCCTCTTTTCTTTTTTTCTCTCCTTTTACTCTTTTCACCTCTGCTTCAGGATTTGATTAATTCTGGTATCTGATTCCATAAAAACTTTGATTGTTTTTCTGCAATTTATTTTACATATAAATTTCCATTTTTCAAATGTTACAGACATTCACATTGATTATTAGAAGAATTTTGATCACAGGTAGATTCAGTATTTTATGGTGACTGATAAAGAGGTGGAGTGAGTATCCAGCATTCCAGAAAGCATGCTGAGGCATTCCCACTGTGGGTAACGGTCCCATTATGAAGCAGACTTTTGAGGGAAGGAAAGAAATGAAACAGTAAAAGCAACCCACGTTCTAGGCCATCTTGTATCTACATATGAATACAGCAATTAAAAAATATTAAAATGCAAATTATTCATTGATAATTACACAGTCATCATTATGTTTTAGAGACAGAGCTGAAGTGCGGCCATTCTTTCTGCCTTTCCACAATTTATTTTGTTGAAAGTTCGTCTCACATTTTGGACACCATCTCTGCATCCATAAAAGCTGGGCACCACTACCACACTCAGCATCAGACACACTCTATACTCACACTGTGTGTGTGTACACATCTGTTTGTATATAAAAGAAACATCTTTATATAGAAAGATTTTTAATCAACTTCCAGTTTCTCAAATACTGTTCTAGGTCAGTGCTTGAATTCTGTGACTAAAAATGCACATTTCTTGTGGATTTTCCCTAAGCATTTTTTCCTTCTGTTGACCTCAGAATTACATAAAACCAGCATTATGTGTAGTATTTAGGCCTTTTTTACATCTTGGCTTCATTCAAAACAAGAAATAAATAAACTGCATGCAACAGGAAGATGAAGAACTGAGGAAGTGCTCTGCTACTTCCCCAAGGATGTTTCTACTACCCAGCTCAGACTACCTTTTAACTCTGAAGGAATGGACAAGCTAAATCCTACTGACCTTTTCTTCTCATATGGCCCTTAAAGATGAGGTCAGACACTAATTTTAATTTAGAAAAAATTGTACCTCTGACACCAGGTCCTCAGTTCAGAACATCTGTGCAAAAGCTTATGAGCTCTGTGGGGGGTCTGAGCTATTTCTAACAACCATTTAAGTGTCTACCAGTTTTCTGTTACAGCTGTTTTCTCTAAACACCCAACCTGACCATGAGGTTTTCCAGGGAACTAGATGCTGACATATTACTTTTTTCCACTAGTTTCTTTAAAAAGCAGGTATGAATAATGAGTAGTATTTTGCAAAGTCTCTGGAGTCAGGTAACTTGTTTGCTTATACAGACAGGAGGTAGATTTTTCTTTGAAAAAGATGATGATTACTGTGATGTTCAAAAATATTCTCAAAACCCGCTTCAACATCTAGATACAGCAGAGACCAGAGGCAGAGCACAGCCCTGCTTGCTGGCAAATGTGAGAACAGGCACTTTCTTGGAAACCCAATGTTGTGCCCATCGCTGTATGCCAGATACCCTGCTGACCAGGAGGTGAGTAAAAAAGGGGAACAGACAGACTGAGTATGGGCATGTATGAAGATATTGCCCCTGCTTTTCTGCTTCTTTTTCCTTATTGCATCAGGCAGATAGAGAGAGAGCTGTAAATAAGCCCAGAGAATCTGGAAACGCATTTGTGCCAGCAAAAAGCATTCAGGTACATATTTACTTTAAAGAGAGCCCCTCCCCATGCCCCACTGCTTTCCCCACAAAATCAGAAGGAAAAAAAAAATTAAGACCTTTTTTCCACTCATATGCTGCTATTAGTAATTAATGTATCTGCCATAGCAACACATTTCAAGCCTGAATACATATAGTACATTTATTGTTCTTCAAAACACTCTCCGATAGACAGAACAACTACTTATCTTTTCTATATCATATTTACAACAGATGTTTTTCCCCTTGTACAGTAATTACTTGTACTCTATTTGCATTAGGTACACATTTAGAGAAAAATTATATGCTTACTGTTCTGTCATTTTTAGCATGAGTAGCCTGAAGGACTGTATTTTATGATACACTTCTAATCACTGTATCATGGTAAAATTATATGGGACAGGTCCTGAGTTGGGGCTAACCCTCTACCAATGGACAGAGTTCTGCAGGGATGCTCCTCATGCTGAATAACTGTTCTGGAAGTCAGCATGGATATCCTGGTCCCTCACTTGCTGCAGGGATAAGCAAAGCCAGCACTGAGCTATTTTAGGCTAGTCAAAGAGCAAGAGGCTCAAGGAGGAGGGAAAATGCCAAAATGGTCTGTCAGAATGAATGTGCTACTTGTCACATTGGCATTAGTCAACTTTTTTTGAGCTCTTGTGGTTCCCTCTTGTCAGCAGTCTGAAACGGCTGCACAGTTGCCTAGCTACTGCAGTGCTCCCAAACCTTGAGCCTCCCCCTTTCCAGCTCCCTCCAGCTTCTCCATTTGGGTACACACACATCACATCTTTGCTACCTCTCTCACTGTGAGACCCTATGTGCTGGATACAGCTGTTTAGGGTGGGATCATCTATCATACACATGTAGTGTGGGTCCCAGAGTGGCACAGTGCTGCAATCAGTGTGAGAGCTTCCCTAGCAGAATCAGTCCCTACCTACAGCACCATAACTGACCTGCTCACGCATGGGATGCAAACCAGTGTGTCTCATGAGTCCACAAACGTCCTCTGTCCTCCCACAGCCCTCACTGTGACAAATGTTCACCCCTACCCTTTGGACTACAGGAATGGTCCCCATCACATGAGGGCAATAAAGACTGGGAATCACTGGCCAGGGTTATTCCTTTAACATGGCACACTGGAGGTTACTCACTGTGTTTTAGTGCTTGGCATAGAGTAGCAGTGAAAAACACAGCCATGCTGGTAAAGTTGAAAGCAAGCATAAGTCGCATTTTAGATCTCCATGGTGGACCCAGTCTTCAGTATTCAGAAAAATCTCTAAACCAGAGTCCACCCGAGGGCTGCCTCTTTCACTCTGAGAACTAACACAGCAGCATGGAGCAACCAGGGCTTCTGCCTGATGCTGTAACAGCTAGCTCCAGCTGACTCTCACTCAGAAAGACAAACCTTCCCCCAGTCTTTGTCCTCCTAGCACATCATTTCCACTGTCATCATCTGGTGCCAAGTCAACTCCTTGGCTGTGCCATATTCTGGCACTCAGCCACCATAATCCACTGCATTTGCTCTGCGGGAAGGCCGCAAATTGAGTCATTAAATATTAAGCCTGGGCCTTTCAGTGCCATCTGAGGGGACTGGTTTACTCCAGGCCTCAGTTGTGATGTAGTCAATTACCGGGGGCCAAGGCTAGCCTCACACAATTGCTCTTAAGACTGGAGAGAGAATCCAGGCTGAACAAGTCACTAGTGCTCCTGTTCTTTTTCTTTCCTTTTATAAACTTTAAAATAAAGCCAGACTACACGTATGTTTCATTTTTACGTAATGAGCAATGCCCCAGAAATTACTGTAATACAGCTTCATCCAGCTGGAAACAGAAAATGTGCTTTAGCTGTTCCCTCAGAAAGTTTATCTCCCGACTGCCGCTCTCCTTCCCACCACCTGTTGGGTGCAGATACACCGCAGCTTAAAGCCTTCTGCAGTACATCTGGATGAACAGTAAAACTAGCCTGTCTCTGAGGACAGCTAGCCCTGCTACCTCTTACTCTATACCACATCATATGTGCAGACTCACGCCACTGAGTGAGTATAATAAGATATCTTCAGTATTTCTGTAAACTTTTGGCTTTGGTAGTACAATTCCACACTTTTCTTTAGGCTTTCCTCTTTCTTTGCATTATTCTGCTACTGCACTTAACTGTGAAAAAGCTCAAACACAAAATTATATTTAAACTTATTCCTAGGCACTGGAACTTGATTGTCCTTACTGTCAAAGCACTGCACTAATTTCTGATCAGGGCCAAATCGTGGCAATCTCCCAGAACAATTCCCAGGCACAATTTATGAACTAATAGGAGCTGGAAACCATTTCCAGCAGCAGTACGCATGCACCTGCTGTGGTTTGGAGCCTTGAGTTTAATAAGGAGGACTGGTCATTCTGCGCAGCTGGGCTCAGAGCCAGGGGGTGCTTCTGTGCATCTATAATTTACCAATACAGATGTGGCCAAGAAGCCTGACAAAAGAGCACTTAATTCAGTGCCATCTCATCTGTTTATCTCGATGCAACACTTCTCCCATACACAACAGCCTTTTCCAAATGACATTCTTCTACAGACATAGCCACCATAAATCTGTCCACATGAAAATTACATGAAGTTTCTATCAATTTCAGTGACTGTAGGACTAGGTATACAGCCCTTCTGTGATCCTACTTTTTGGTACTCAGCACAACAAGCAATCAGCACTAAGGGTTTCAGTGTGGTCATCTGTGTGTGATAACAGGTTTTAACTTGCACCAGCATTAAGAACTGCAGGCAACAATTGTTCACCATCTTATTTTGGTCCCTTCCACACTGGGTAAACACAATCAGGATGTCAAAGAGGAGTGAGCAACGTTTCCCTTTGCACCACATACCACTAGGACAGGCCTGAGTCCCGAATCCCTTCAGCCTCTCTCATAGCCTTTAGCATCCTGCATGCTTGCCTTGATGCTGCTAGCACTCATGGTGCACAGCTGCGACAAGAGGAAGGAACTAAGATCCATTAATCTAATCCAGCCCTACATTCCACATGTTTTTATTTAGATGCTACTTCCCAAAGGAAGTCCGAATCTCTTTTGACCTTTCATCCAAATATGCTTAACAAGTAATGATAGTTCATCCATCTAGTCCTTTGCCCTGCTTTTTATAGATGATAAAACAACAGTTCTAAGAAACTGCTGTAGCAAGAGAAAGAGTAGGAATATTATTGTCAGTCTCTTAACATTTACCTTTAGAAGGCAACTTAAGCTTTGTTCAAATATGTCTGCTAAAATGCCTGATGAACACTACACAGAGAAGTCTGTCAAAAGTCTCCATTTCTCTGCCTCCCTCTGGCCAGTTTTTCAGTCACGCTATACACTGAATCATACAAATATATCAGAAGCTTCCACTGAGTGCTTTTACCTCAGCCTATTTGCGTAGAGGAGAGGCTTCTGCAGTAACATATGTATGAGTCATATCTTGCTTTTATCATGAGGCACCCACATCAACATAAAAAGGGAAGACCTTACTTGACATTGCTGATATTTCTATAGGAGAAAAGAAAGCTAAAAAGCTTATTTCCTTGAAAAAAATAACCACAGGTCCAAGCCACTGCACACTTTTGACATGTATCAAAAAAGAGCAAATAAAATGAAAACGTTCTTTTTCCCTAGGATACCTTTAAGAGAAGAGTGATTAAGGTGTTAGAACTCATGCCACAGAGGAAAGAGTTTGAAGGGTTGCTGATGTTAGAACAAGCTATGGTATTTCAGAGTCCCTGAATACACAGAAAAAAAATAGCAGTGACATGTCATTCAAATATGTTGCAAGTTCTTTAGGAAAGCTACCTCAGCCTTTCGCCTATGGATGAAAGACTACAACTAAATCTTTGACTACATACTGAATGAGGCATACATCCTGTGTATGCATGCAGTCCCAAATGCCCTATCCTCATTGCAGAGGCAGAGGCATAAAGCAGATGAGAAAGATGTTCCAGCTCATGAAATGTTGCAGAATCCAAAGGGGTACCCTATGGATATCAGAAAGTTCTAAAAAAAGGAAGCAAACTCAAACTCTGAAATCTGAAACTCATTTCTGCAGTTTGGGACCTCTTAGCTTCTCTGAATGCTACTCAGTACTTGTTGTCCTGATGCAAAATAAAGTAGGTCATATAATGGAAATCATCTAATACTTTCCCAAGCACTTTGCAAATGAACATAGAAATATCTTTGGATACCACCCAAGTGAACCGTAAGGTATTCAGCAACGACTTGAATATCAGAGGACTGAGTTGTTAAAAAGTATGGCAAAAGGAAGAGAAGAGATCTTGAAAAGCAAGTGTTGGTTCAGAAAATACAGATTGATAGGGACAAATAATGATGGAAAAAAATCCCTATACCTGCATGTCTCACTCTCTGGAATTAGAAAGAACACCCCATAGATTCTCTTCTGAATAATCATGTATGAGCTACTATCAATGGCTACATTATAAAAGGTCACCATTAATTTCCAGCAATATTATACACCTGGCTCCTGTGACTCAGTGTATAAGTGATCATATCTGTACTTTGAAGTAAAGAACCATACTGATAAAGGGTGTTTTATGGCCACCATACTACACACATTGGATTCAGTCTGCAAACTGACAGTCTCCAGGCCAGCAATGTATAATTCAGAGCTCCTCTTTCCTCATTTGTTAAGTGACAGAAAGTGATAAAGGAGACAGGGAAAAGAGCTACTTGTACCTCTATATAGAGAAACAAGCGCATTTAGCCACCCTGTGCTGTCTTCCACAGCTCAGCTATAATGTACTTTCTAAAGGCTATAGATGACTGTTTCCAAGGCCACTGTGAGGCAGACCACCATCAGATGACAGGCTAATCTCTATGTTCCCACTGATAGAAGAGCTCACACTGCACTCCTGGTGTCAGCTACTGTAGTTGTAAACTGAATATATTCCTTGATGTTTAAAGGTCCTTAGTCTGAACCCTTTTAGTGATAATAATTACAAAAAGGAAGTGTGCTAATGGATACCCAAAATACTGCCAAGACTTTCAAGTATATATGCTTGGAATAATGGCCAAGATGGTAGAAAATTCTTCTTTTCACTTATTTCAGACACATTGTTTTTCATCTTGACCTTCCAGTTTTGAATGTCATACCCTCTCTGACCTCTATTTTCTCCAAAATTTCAAAATCATAGATTCAAGGAAATCCAGCTCTAGAAAGTTCAGAGCTCTTTATGCAAGGGCATCCCAGATTAAACTACCGCTACTACTACAAAGCATGTAAAATGCAGACAGGCACTCAGTGGGAGAGACTGGCCTCCCAGTCTTCCCTGTCACTTCACATCTTAAAAAGCTACCTTGATGTGACATAGAGAACTTAAAATGACAACTAATTCCATTTAGAAATAACTCTATTAGTCATGACACATCTTCTGTGGTTTTGTCCTTCTGTTTTTAATACTAAGGATAGTTGCATAAATACTAGGCTGTTTGTTTCTTAATTTTTCCTTGAAGTTTATCCCTAATATATTGCTCTAACTGAAGTTGTCAATTTATGTGATTAATTTAGCCTTTTTCTTGGAAAATAAAATACATTTTGGGGAGCAGGTTTGTTATTCAGAAGGATTTGCTAATATTTGCATTTTATAATTTTCTGAACACCTCTTGTAAGAAGTTTTTAGGTTTAAAATGGTAATGATACTAACGCATTTTATCTGAAAGTACAGGGTCACCAGATACCTTTTTCTTCCTATCCAATGGGATGGAAGCAATTAAGTTCTCAAACTGTTGACTTTTAAGAGGAGAACTAAGGATTAAGAGCAAAAGAACTTATTAAAAAAAAAAAAGTCCTGTCATTAAAAGAACAAAGGAAGGAGGAAAATAAAAGGAATAGCACGATGTGTGAAAGAATCTCTTTAGAAACAAACTTTTCTTTCACATTTGTTTGATGTCCCAGTCTTGGCTCCCACTGATTTTAGTCAGAAGGCTTTGAGTCACTCTAAAAGTTTCTAAAATAGCTGCACTTGTCATCCTTCCTATTCACCCTGTAAAGTTTAGGTTGACCTTTGTAGTATAGATCAGCTTAGTGTTGGCTTAGCACATTCAACACCCCTGTCACAAGTGTGCTGCCGGGGCCTATTGCAGGGAACTTAGCTTTCTCAGAGAGGAATAGATGACATTTTCAGCCTAACAAACTTTAAAAAAAAAAAAAGTAAATAGAAATATCCTCTCCAAGTTTTGAACCGTCATGTTAGTTTTGTTTTCATTTTCAAAGAGACAAAACCACCATGCTCAGGCTGCAAGGGGGAAGAATAATCACAGTACCAGTGAAAAATGTCTTATTACAGCATTGTCAGAACAGCTCTTTGTCACCAAAATCTCCCCCAGTCCTCTTTACCTTTCAGTGCTATATCTGCTAAAAATGATTTACTGGGTGGGTGGGGGGGGGGGAAAACAAAAACATTTTACCAAACCATACTAATTAACAATAATCAAAATAATGATGGAAAATTCTATTGCAGGCTGATTTATGTTTTGCTTTTCTAGCTTCCGTTGTTTTTCATTTTCTATTCAATTTGCATTAAGAGAAAAACCATATTTTTCCTACAGTCCCAGTTACATGTGTCAGGTGATCTCTTATATATACTTTATATACAAATGTTTTATTATTAACCTATTTCCATTTCAAATACATTTGTTAAGAATACTTTATCAGTAATTCTTCTTCATGTTTTGTATTATTTCTCAAATATGATACTTTTATGTCATTATTAATTTTATATTTATGATACTTTCCATCATTAGCCATAGAAGAGCTGATTGATTTTTTTTTAACAGTGGCATAATAGTGGATTTTTACTCTAATCCTGTGGTCTAGACAGTGAGATTTCACTTTGCTGTAAAGCTGCAAAGACAACATATTTTCACAGAGTTAATGCTTGTGAAGAGTTCCACATTCTCTCAAAGAATAAGTCTAGAAAGTAAGTATAGATCTTTTTGGTTTCAGTGTTAGCAATGAAGCATAAAATGATACTGAAAGAGAAAGAGTGGTTTATTTCTATGTCAATCATTTTAACCAAAAAAAGAAAAACAACCCAGGAGGGAGGGTTTGAGAAATAAATTTTAGAAAGCTCATCTCTAATGAAGTCAATGAAAACATTTGCACTGGTTTCAATAAGGTCAAGATCCTACACTAAGGACTTAGCCACCTCCCGTGCTTAGCTGCTGCACTGAATACATGTGGCTACAAGTTACCTGTTGTGGAAACAAAAGCTACTACATCACATGGTTTTTAAAAAGCATATGCAATAAAAAATAGATCTGATCTAATTTATCACTGTAAAGACCATCCACTTATAGAGAGAGTTCCATAAATTTGATTGTGGAGTAGTTGGGTATTTTTTCATTAGTTTACATGGTGACTTAAAAATAAGTAGAAATTACATCCAGTTAACTAGTGGCTTTCCCTTAAAAATTAAAGCTCCTCCCATGTTCCTTCCTTCCTCCATAATGTTAAGCAAGTGCCACCTCATAGGCACAAAAATGACAGCTCATTTATTCTCATGGCGATGAACTGATGAAGAAGAAAGGCTCTTAATGTGGCACAGAGAGCTTAAAAAGCAGAACTGGGAATTCAGGAAGTTGCTCACAAGGTCAACTGCTTTTTTAAAGATGTTCCTGTATTTCATGTTTACGCTCAGTGTGGTGGTCCCTGTACTCCCTCTGGTCTTAGTAAGAGCTGATTTGTCCTTCAGCTACAATTTTACAGATGCTGGAGGACCTGTCTGTAGATTGTTAAACAGTTCAATTCACAAGTAGTCTACACAGACCTGTTCAAAAAGAAAAACTGTCATCCAGAAGAGAACTAAAGGATAGAAGGCAAGTTAAAGAGACCAGGAAAGCCTCCATTTTCCAGGTCCATATCAAATGATAAATGAAAGAGAAGTAACTTCACTTCCACATTCTGTATTTTTTCAAGATTATGTGTTAACAGAAATAGTTCAGTTAATATAGCATCAAATTTTAAATTATAGTGTCTTCTTTAAAATATAATCCTTGTGCAAAGTGCCAGACAATCTCAATTTCTGGAGGTGGAAGCTTTCCATTCTTCTACTGAGGAAGATTTCCAACTGAAATCTCAACAGCAGAGAGACAAAAATCCCTTGCACTATGTTTCATTTTTTCCTCTTTCCTTGTCAAAATATGCATGAGGCCATTTGCTTTTTCTAATCTGAAGTCACTTATTCTAGGTGAGCATGAGACAGCAGGTTGGAGCAGAATGCCTCAGTAGAGTTTAATAGGATCTCATTCAGGTCCAGTACAGATGGGAAAAGAATGCTAATAGTTTTCACCATGCTGGGGTTTTGTAGCCTGAGAAAAGTGACTGAGAAGTTGCTGTCCACTTCTAGAAGGCCTATTGCTTACATATTCTGCTGCTGTGTAGTGGAGCAATCCTGAGATGTACTCAGGTTTTCTCTTGGCATTTGAGATTAACATTTCATTGGGGGAAAAATAGCTTAATATCTAGGAGCAAGAAACATAGATAATGGTTCAAATTTTTTAATAGGACCCTTTAAAGGCAAATTTTAATCATGAGTCAGATACAGTCTAAGCTTCTGAGTTGAACAGAATATCAGCATAGTTTCCCAAGTGCTGTTGTGTTATTACAATTTCCTCAAACCAGTGCCATAATAGCAGCACCGTCTATACAGACACAGCATAGAACAGGTGTGACAACCTGGGTTAGCCAAGTCAAACGAAATAGCAGATAAAACAGGTATTTATGATATTTACTTGATTTAACAACTTGAATTCAACAATGGCTAAATCTTTACACCACCGCTCCAGGTTGCAAGCTATGCTGTTCTTTCCTGCAATTTTAAGAACAGTTAACTCCAGAAACTAGTGAACATGACCAAAGAACACAGTCCTCACTCTTATTACAACAGAGTCTTCTCTTCAGATTGCTGGTCATAGACTGAGCCTTACCCTGATTTTCTGGGGCTCATTGGCAAAATTAAGCCCTGGAATAAAACAAAGATAAAATTCAAACCAGATGTAGTAGAAAAGAGAGAGAGAAGAAGAGGAAGAGGAGGGGAAGGAAGAGTGCCCATAAATTTCTTGGTTTCTTTTCCTTGTTAACAGCAAGCACACACAATACTTTGGACATGTACTTTGACAATAAATCGTCAAGGGATGCTGAAAGGGGTGGGTTGTTTTAAAAAAAGAAAACCACACTCTGCTTCTGTTGCCACAGAAAAAAAAAGAACAATTTTCATGACTAAAATGGGGATACCTTCCTCTACTTTCTCTGGGGACAATTCAGACTTTTTAACAGAACAGTTCAGAGAGCTAATATGATATTTTGCTTTCTGGATATCTTCTTACTGAAAAGCCTCCTTTGTTTTTCAGGAAAAAAAAGCTTTAATTAAACAGAATATGACATTAATTAGTTTTCACGCAAGCCAGTAAGATGGAATGGAGAAAGAGAACTACTACTAAAAGAAAGCTGTAAAGAAATTACAAAATTTCTGCAAGAAGGACGCTCTATTGCTTCCAAAACATGACCATCACTGAAATTTCTCATCTCTATTTACAATCTCACCAGAGACCAAGGACTGAGAAAGCACAGAATACCGTTTAATGTCATGTCTTTGGAAGTGATCTATACAAATTTAGGATAAGCAGAAATGCTGAACTGATATGAGGGCACTTTCACTATTGCTACTTGATATTTTACATGCTGTTCTGTGGGGAGCTAGAAGATTTCAGTCTCTTGCTCCCAACCGAGGATTTTTCACCACCCCCCCCCACCCAAAAAAAAAATGAGGAGAGAAGTAGTCATAGACAATCAAATCAACCCCCTCTGAAATTACAACTAAAGCATTTCATGACAATGCTCAAATACCTGCATCAGCTCAATGTGTTCACCTCAAAGACATGTACAGTAAAGACAGAATTTTTATTTAATAGCTGACCAGTAGGGAAGAACCAAATAGTCAAATTAGTGCTGAATATAACTGAAAAGCACGGTTGTTGGGGCATGTATGCAGAGGTATCAAAGACTACAATGTGCAGCCTTGAATTTTGAAAGCTTCCACACAAAGGGGAGTGGCAAGGTTTATCAGGAAGAAAAGAAAATCAATAATGTTCCAAAGTGTTTTGAGAAGGCAATAAACTAGAGAACATCAGAAATGTAGCACAAGAGCTCTCAAGGTGATACTGGCAGCCAAAGAGACAGTGTCACTCTCTAAGGAACACAGGTGTTTTTAACGTGATACCACAAAAACAAATGGTCTCTCCTATGTGCGGAGCATCATAGTGATATTTCATGTTATCCCTACTTTAGTAGTAGTACTGAAAATATCCCCATCTGGAGGAATTTTAGACTAATAGTCAAGAATGGACATTCAAGGACATCCCTAGCTCTTCAGGGACATCTTCAGAAGCCAAACAACATAAAGGCAGATAAAGTAAACAAGGAAGCAGAAAGTTATCTGTTTTGATTTTATTTCTGTGAGGACTTAAGAATCCCTAGTTGCACTGCCAGTTATATAAATAAAATTAATAAAAGCACTGCATGAGACCTGGCACCCTTTACTTGTCTTTCTCTCTCCCTGTCATTCTAAATATTAGATTTTTCTCTCTTTTTTTAATTTTTTTTTTAAAGTGAAAGATGTTCTTTACTTGACACCAAATGTTTCATGCACCAGGAAAACAGGGTTTAGGGATTTGGAGTTCTGCCCAGTATGAATAACGTAGTGGAGTACTATGGTAGCATGAACTATTAGACGAATCGCAGCTGTTGGTCTTCACTGCTTGCCTAGACAAACATTAGGTCTTTGTATGTTCTTGACACCAATTAGAGACTTCAGAACAGGTACTGAAATATGGATTTCACATGCCGTATTAGTTCTGTGAGCATATGTTAAATAACCCTGCGTCCTTACCCCCTCCCTCCCCTCAATCTGTTCATCTATCCTTTATATGTAGAAACTTCTACTATCTTGGCATTTTCTCCATATAACTTCTGCTCCAGAAAACTGAAACCACAACAAAACCACAACATGGAAAACCAGTGAGTATTGTAGATACCGAGCTATTTTAACAACAAACCCAGTATCCTATGTATCCGAAAATACTTGTCCATTAGTATTCATTGCATTTTATGAGTGTTTTTTTGTTTGCCTAGCCTTCCACCATTGTTGTCCAGGAATAGAGCTCTTCAAGCTGAGTCAGCTTTTCTATTTCTCAAACAAAACTTAAAGCCTAGGTGTGTATAAGAATTTTAATTTTTCTTTCCCCTCATTTATTATCTTTGCCTCCTGGAGCAATGGTCAGCTATATTCCATCACAAGCATCCTTCAGCTCTCCAACTCCTCATGCACAGCACCACATGAAGCTCACCAGCATTCTCTCTGTCGAGGCCACAAGCATACATCTTAATTTCTGCTATCTGAAACAGTCAAGCCCATCAAACTGCTAAAGAAGGGAAATAGAAGACCATAGGAAGACCACACTGTCTCACAAAGATCCTACAAGTAAAGGGTTGGAGTGTTGTGTGCCAGGTGAATTCCCATACTGCAGTTTCCCACCTGCACTCTGGACTACAGTGGTTCAGTTCTCACCCTAACAGAGGAGGGATTCCTCATGCAGTTGTTAGCTACACTCAAATCTGACCTTTGGGATAGGGAGGAAAGCAAAAAGTGGCTGAAATTTAGAGAGCAGTAAGGAGGATAAGATGATGTTCTCATTTCCGCCCTATCACTTTCGTATCAGTTACAGAAGGAACATCCCAAATAAAATCATGTACAGTCAGCTAAGCCTTCACTTAAGGAATAAGTGTCAGCTATGCGTCAGCACCAGGTGAGACCAGCAATTCTCTGTTGACTCAACCCTGAGTCACTTTTTATTGGTTTCATGCAACATTGACTTTACATCATATTCATATGAATGAGGAGCTTCTGCCCTTTCAACTAATCCCAGTTACAGAGAAGGAAAATCACAGGAAGAAAGAGGGAGATAAAAAACTAAGGCTAAACTTTTTCTTGTAATAGGATAATATTAAGCTTCTTTTTCCACTAATTAAGAATTTAAAGTCCTTAAGACCAAGTTTGAATCAGTTCTCCGAACTGCAGAAGTTCCTCAGAATTGCACCAATATCAGACTAGCCTCACTTTCAAGCAAATACACCCAAAGGGCAGGAATTCAGTGTCTGACTGTAAATTCCTTCCCTGACAATATGCTTTCTAGAGTGACCAAGCCTCTGTCTCCAATTTTCTGCTAAAAAAGACTGACCGAGCCATTTCAATTTTCACAAGGAGCATTGCTCGTAGGACATAAAAATACAAGAACATCTCACCAGTTAATTTTCCAGCTACCAGACAGCACAGCTTATTTCTAGGTTTCATTTCAGTAGTATTTGAAGCAATAAAATTCAGGAGTAACTTATCAAAAGAAGCTATACCAGCAGCATAAGGTAGTTCATCTGTGTTAATCTCTAATGAGAAAAACTGTCCCATATCATCACATTAAATATATAAAACCACCTCCCCATGACAAATTTGCATCAGGTCCAATGTATTACATGTGATTACTGAGAGTTTGACAGCAAAATCCAACAAGATGGTTTGCACTTTCTTATCTATTCTTAGCCTTCTTGTTTATTTATTCTTACACGTACACAAAGATGTCTACAAATCTGAACCCACTCTGTCAGCCAGGCTTGTATTTACAGGATACATGCAAAGCTAGCTTCAGAGTGAATTTTTAATAATTTCTTTTTAAGTCTGAGAACAAAATGGATCTAACATTGAATATGTTGTATTTTTCCAAGTTGTTCTTGTAGGTTTTTTGACTCTGAAGGGAAGAAATAAGATATTTCTCAGTCCTTAGTTTTTCATCTTCAGAAATATGAAATTCTCCTTGAGACGAGGGTTGATTTGTTATTGGGTTTCAAAAAAAAACCATCAAAATAAACAACAGCCCCAGAGTAGTTATCTTCTCACAAATATCATACGCTACAATCATTATTTTTAGCTGTCCTTTAAAGCAGCATACGGGCTGCCATTTTCACTTCAGAAATGGGGTAAAGAGACAATCCAATTTCTTCTGGTTCAGTTGATATACTTCCTTTAGAACAAATGGAGAGCACCAGAGGACATACTCTAGACTCCTGGTGACCTCTTAAAACTTTTAAATTCCAGGTGTGAAAAAGCAATCACCCTGCTTTTCATCAGGTTATGGCCAATAATGTAGAACAAGTAAGTATCTCCTGACAATCCTCCCTGCCTGCCTGAACAATAGCATATTGTGCAAGCAAGACTGTGTGAGCAACATGGTGCCGAAACTTCCTGATCTAGGGTAATATTTAGATCATAAGAATATTCACTAATAATAAATTACTTTTCATCTCCTTAAATATCTCTGCATATCGCTGAAAGTACACACACGCACTGTGTCAACCAGTTATGAATGTTTAAATAGGGCATTACCTTGCTCATTTATTTTCTAGTTAAAATGTTAAATAATGTGCATAGAAATTCATAACATAGTATAATTTAAAAATACATGTCTTCTAAAGTAAACAAAAACAATGTCTAAATTATGCCTATAAGATTCTTTTGGCTTATTTCTCTTCAGGTTACACAAGCTGGCTTATTTATATAAATCTAATTTTTATTTTTGAGGTATTTAAATTATTTTGTATATGGTTCCCCATTAAATTGTATTGAGTTTCAGGTAAGAAGCAGCTCTAATTTTTTTTTTTTTTTTTTTTAAAAAAAAAAAGTAAAAGAAATGTGGATTTTTTTTTTTTTTTTTTTTAGCCCACTCATATTTTGGCTAGATTATTTCATGTGTGTTTTTTCCTAACAAATTCACAGGAATGCAGAACAACATCCTACAGGGAACAATTGATTGAACCGGCCAGCCACTGATGGTAAGAATGAGTCTAACAACAGGAAATTGGTGAATTTGAAAATGAGGTATTATGAAGTTAGTAATTATAATCTCAAGAAAAGGAAACAAAGAACAATTTTCCCAGTGCCTTGGAACACAGAATTAAAAGACTGAGATTGTATGAATAAAGTCAAATAAATGTCTCCAAGTCTTAATAAATGCCAGTGTACAAACTGTGCTTTTGGATCAGTCTGAAAATACTTTAGTGGAAGTTGAATCAATGAGAAAACAAAGATTTTTAAGATCCTCAAAGGGGAAAGTATGAGTCTGCTTAAGGAAGGAAACTCAGAGGTGAGATGGAAAAAAACAGGGTTCACTTTAGAGTAATGTATCTAAACCAGAATGTGTTTCAGATGGGTTCTTACAAGATTTGCCAGAAAAACAAGGGATACTTAAGCAGTGTCTACTGTTTAAGTGATACTTCAGAACTGTGTTCTTTGGAATGCAGTCAGTTCAGGAATATAAAGACAGTGACTCAGGATTGGAGGTATAAAAGGGCAGACAAATAGTACAATAAGATTAATAGCTCTGTCTATGCGAATTCAGATATTAATATTCTTTAATGTTAGAATTTTTTTTTCCCCAACACCCCATGATGGAAAGTGAATTTTAATAGTGGAATGTAATGAAAGGAACTGAAGCCCAGAGAGGTGAGGGTAACTCTGTAGAGTTGTTCATATTTAGGTGTTCTACACTCCAACATAAAGTTTTGACTCTAACATAAATCCTTTATAGGATTTCTAGTCCCAAAAGGATTTGCAGGAACATTCCTGTGCTCCCACACACAGTGATGCCTGTGGCAACGTTCTACTGCTGAGGAACCTTTGAGATGGGGTTCTCAATGGCTGTCACCATTCCCGCACATTACTGACACTGACAGCACAGCTCTAGAAAATTATTCATTTTGGGATTACAGCTATAGAAGAGAAGAACTATAAATTCCCAACTGTAAATAAAGCAATAGATTGCTGTGCTTCTTATACTCCCTCTATCAGCAGCCAGCCATCCTGTCAGCGCCCAGTCTCTATTCTCTAGCAAGGAAACTGAGGACTGAATTCTTCAAACCCTTGCCATTCAGTGGTGCTTTCAGAGGATAACATATTTCCTGCTGGAGTTTCTCTCACTACTTTGGAGATGTACAAGTGTCAAAAGAAAACTACAGAAATCCCTAGGACTGGAACTAGAGGAAAACACTGAATCATAGAGAATCCCACTTTTGTAACTATTTGGTAGTAAAGATCCTGTCCTGATCAAGACTTTCCAAAGTATTTGGCTGTGAACATGTCTGAGAAGATGCTAGACCATGGTGAAGACGCTGAATCATGTATTCACCACACATGCCTTTTCCCATTGAGCTGAGCTCTGAACAAAGCATCTTCAAGAGAAATTTGTTTCAAGGACTGTGAAAGAACATACAAAAGCAGTGATTTTTTTTTTATTGCCAGTGTGTGAAGGAAACAGATCTCAAGCTCCTCTTCTGTTCTGATAATATACTACTATTCAGTGGTCTGAAATAGTATGAGTATATCACCCAAGCAAGAACTAAAGTTTTGAGAGATTTGATGAGACTATTGATAAGTCAGGATTCATGATCTCCCACATCTGGTTGATATGTTCACCTGAAGAACCCTCTCCCCCTCCAGTATCTGTTACTATTTGAAGAAATAAGAGGACTTGAAATAAAAATTATGGTATTTGTGTCTGAAATTTCTTTACAGTAAGGAGGCAATAGATGTCAGAAAATATAAGACTTTTGCTACTCGTTTATTTAAGATCAGGGATGGCAGGTCCAGCATTGCATGGCAAAAGGAACCAATTAAATATTACTTATTTGTACTTAACTGAGTTTAAAATGTTAAAGTTTTGTAAAGTTTGCACATCCACCCATACAAATGTGTAATAAAATCCTAGAGATCCTGGTCTACAGAGCAATTCCTACCAAAATAACTATCTTGCTTCGTTTTGTTTTTTCTTACATTTTTTTTTGCAAAGGTGTGTATCTTTATGGGTGGGACACTAGAAGCCCAATATCCTTGGTCAATAATGAATCTTGTATACTGTAACAATTTCTTTGGAATCAGGATTGATTTTTTTGCTGTAGTTTATTCAGAACTGAAACAATTGGAACAGATGGATTGTCAGATACAATTTCTTCATGAGAAGGAGCAGCAATTAGAATGTCTTCTGCGTAGGTTAACTCTCCGAGCTCTCCTGGAAGCAGGGGGAAAAGGAACGGCCCTGGTGTGCTGTTAACAGCCTCCAAACCACGAGCTTCCATTCATATAAAATTCCTTCATCAGCTCCACAAGAACAATTTCTTCATTCCATGTGAGTTGAAAGACTTAAGAGCATGGCTAAAACACATTTTTTAACAAATTTTTGTGAATATTTGCCATGACAATTCAGGGAGTTTGTACACTGTCTGGTTTGAGGGATTCCATGCATCTCTTTCCAAGTGAGACATGAATGCATATTTCTTCATCTTCCATTGCCTGGTGTCTCCACCTTGATGCAAAATGTAGTAAAAACATCCTGGTACCTGTCTCAGGACTAAATAACCACATATCACCCAGAAAGTAATAACTGCCCATTGAAATGCAGTGCCATTGGCCAGGCTTCATTTGGGAACTCCACAGGCTGGACTGACAAAGAATTAGAGAATAAGAGCCCATACAGAGCCCACCAAGGCTGAGCAGGAGTTGAACACCACATGGTTCTAGCAGGTGTCTTGTTTAGGTCCCACTATGAAGGCTTTATCAAGCCTGCCTTTGGCTGAGGTAGAACCACACCTAAAGTTATAAGCTTCAAACCACAACATGGTTTAAAAAGGACTGCATCTAAGTTCTTTGATGAAAAGTTTATCTCAAAAATATATTCACTACTCCACTGTAATAGACTGAAACCATGGAGGCAAATATGCTTTCTTTCACCTAATCATAAATAACCTTTAAATGAGATACTGGCCAACGAACTCTTATCCTGTTTCAGGAAGAAAATTTAGGCTAACTACTGGCACAAGGGAAGTAGTGCAGGCCCGTGTCTCAAGCTTTGCCACAGGAGATTGGACTGAATGGTTTTCTGTGTGGATTCCTGGTGAGCACCTGGAGGAACAGTTTCCACTCCTCTTAAAGCTCTCCCTGAGGCCAGGAATTTAGAACGTACATTCTCTAAGTTACTAGGCACTGGCATTACCTTCTGCTCTAGTCCTCAAGATGTTGCATTCACTGAGTATGTTACTGAGAAATACTAGGACAAAGAACTAACTTCAAGAAGTCTTTAAAACTACGCATGAAGTTGTCCTGGGTGTCCGAGAGAGAGAAAGGAGGGGGCAAAAGACAGTGACAAAGGCAGACGAGAAAAACCCTTGAGCAGTTACAATATTCCAATGAGATGTTAAAAAAAAAAAAAAGTCAAGAACACTCCATTCATACAAATAATAATGATACCTATATTTTTGCTGAAGTAGTAACTACCAGAAGTGAAGCAAACTTTTCTGCTACACCTTCAGCAACTGTGGATTAATTCATAAGGTCAAGCATTTGCAAAAGAGGTTATTTTGAAACATCGGATTACTCCAGAAACTTAGCCTTATCTAAATTAGTTCTTCCCACACTCTCAGCCAATAAATTTCTTCACCTGTTTGCATATTGATTTTTTCCCATCTTTTATTTATTTCAGTTTTCTCAGGGGTGAAAAGAAAAAGTCTATTAAGCAGCTAACAGGAAGTATGAGTTCTGAAAAGGTATTTCTTGCTGTCAAATGTCTCTCTGGCTGGATCACCTTACAAATGTAAATTAAAAGGTTTAAAATATTGTGACCCAGTGTAGAATTCTAATTTGACTTAGACAATACATTTTCTCATTCAAATCACGATATATTGTTCTTCTGCTCTAACACCCTGCTGCTCTGGATCAGGATCCATTAGCTCTCAGCTCTCTTCTGGTACATAGAAAAAGGATTGTCTGAAGGATCTTTATTCTATTTTTCTATTCCATCCATTTTGTTTCCATTTTTCTGAAACAAATGAAGCAATGCAACATACTTGTCAGCCCCATGGACCTCAGCAAGTAAGGGTCAGAGTTAGCACAGTAATCAACAGCAGTTTCTTGTGAGATTTTACAGAGGGATAATTAAACAGTCTCTGAATAGTTCATTTACTGGTTTCAGATGTCCTTTGGATAGATTTACATTCTTGTGACGCTCACTAGCCAGGGCACTTAACCTGTAACACCACTATGAAACACTGCTGCTTCTTGACACTTCGCAGATGCTAAGAAATTTTCTCTACCAAGTTAAACCTTAGCATTTGATCTCATGCAAAGGTGTGACTTTTCTGAGTGTTATATAACCACATGAATACCTAGACAATACTCAGTTGGTCATTTATTAGCTCATGTACAGCACTTTGTGATTAATTAGGTCTTATTTCTGATGAAGCTGTTGTCTTACAAAAGTTTTCAATACAAAACAGATTACAGTATTTACTGTTCCTTGGAGATGCAGTTGCCCTGAACCAGCTTTGGAGAACCGGTTGGTAGATCTCAATCTGCCTAAAAGGGGCAGGCAGGCAATTCTTAGCTAGGGATCAATGCACACTGGGCAAACTTCCCTTTAGAAGCAAGTGGAGTGCTAAGAGACCTATGCATTAACAGGGCTGTAGCTAATCCCTCAAGTTCCTAAGAGAAAGTAAAAACCTTTAGTTTAGCCATCTAGAGTATTCTGTTATGGTCCTGCTTCTGAGTAGAAGAATTTAGGCAGAAGTTTCCATTTCTAGTACAGCATGGTCCATAACTGAGACAGAGTAACTTTAATAGATAAGTACATAATCATCAATTCCTAAAATAAATGCCTTAATAAATAAATAAATGCCAAAGCTTACTTGGGAATAGACACCTTTCTGAGATAATAAAACATGCTGGAGATATTAAAAAAAGCATCCCACCCCAAATCTCACATACTGGTTGTACAACTGCTGGTTTTACCTGACCTACTCAACACCAGTGGTTTGTCCAAAAGACTCTTATCTTTGAGGAACTCCTCCCACCACAAGTAACAGACAGATGGGACATATTCAGAAACCTAGGCTAGTATAGAATATGCTAGATAATACAGTGATAATATTGTGTGTGCACATATATATACGCTATGATATAGTTTGTATTCAATTTAACCCATTTCTATCCTGATGAGTTTCCAAGACAAATGATATAGCCTTGTTTTCTCATATTCAATAAACATTTTCAACACCACACATAGTTTTTTTGACTTTGCAAATGGCTGCTACTGCACTAATAGTAAGTGTTCCAAGACAGATGTATGAGAAATTCTTCCAGTGCTCTTACTCTACCTTGCGTGCAAAAACTGGAAGAAACTGAAATAATGTTACAGACTGCAGGTGTCTTGTGGAAGCATAGAAAGTTTCCTGAAAGTGACTTTCTATCTTATCACTGATTGCCGGGCTCTGACAAACAAGTTCTGCTACAGCTTTAATTCATTGACCTGATAAGGCTTGTTGGTTGTCACAGAGCTCTGAAGTGCTGCTTCAAGGTGTTTTCTGGGTAGAGATTTCATTTTAGACAGGACAGGATCAAGGATCAAGAAACTCAGGTCAAAGCATTTAAAACATTGACTAATAAAGTCAGAGCAATAACATCTTACACCTGCACTGAATATCATTTAACAGCTACAAGAGAAAAGTATTCTGTAAAGGACTCACTAAGCTGAGATCCCTGTTGTATTAGGCAATTGTATCATACATGCTTTTTAGGCTGACTGAACTATCTAGCAGCAAGCTTACTGTTTTTGGTTTTCTTACCACTGCTCCAGTGGGAAACAGCATCCTTCTGCTCAGAGGGTTGAGATTTCACTGTGCTTTGAGACAACAGCTTTCACTTCAGACTGGAGCAGGCTGCAGATAGACACCCAGCCTCCTGAGATAGCCCAGCTGACGTCCTGTAACTCAGTTGCACATCTGAGCTCCCTGCTCTCCTTCAGAGCTTGTTCTAACACAGGACCTAGTTATTGCAGTTAATTCCTTGCCTTCTCTCTGTGAATTGTTCTGGGTTCACTTCTACTCTGTATGTGTCTCTACCTCATCAGCTATCCCATCTTTGTTCTCAGGCTCTGTGGCATCTCCCTTGCTGAAAACAGGCATGTTAATTTGGGGCCATGAGCAACAGCTGCAGCCTCATCCTTTTCTCAGATATACCACCGACAAGACTTTTGCTATTCTTTTGCCATGTTGGCATCCAGTTCAATATGGTGAAATAATTATCACCTTACCCTGACTTTCTATGACGCAGCTTAATTTCTTGGTCAGGTTCTTCTGCACTGCTTTAACTCATAAATCCTAATTTCTATTTCAGTGATTTCATAACCCTTTTGAACACACAGCCCTTTGCCTTGAAGGCTTTTTCTGCTGTTCCTAACATAAGCTCCAGATGGCTTTTCTACCTGTAACTTGAGGACACTGCTAGTATTTAAATGCTTTAGAGTAGCTGACATTTCTTCAAAGCCTTTTTGAACTCAAGAGCCTTCATACAGTGGGCTCCTCCCTAGGTCTTTTAATCATCCCTCTGTTCCCCAACAGTGATGCCCCACCTGCTTAGCCCTGTAATGACAGGGACATCCTAGAGTCCCCAAATATCCTCCTTAGCCTTCATCATCCTAAATTGTAGTTCTTAACCCATGACTAAGGAAGGCACTTGGCTGTGTCCAGGTACACCCACCACCGCACAGACTGAGATCTCTCTGCAACATGCCATTTTCCACTAAATCTCCTCAAAGTTTCTTGGCCATTTCCATGCAGCCTGCCAGCTTGTTTTCTCCTCAGTCCTCTCTCTTGCAAAAGCCCCTAAAATATTTTCTTCTTGTCCTACAATATTTTCTGTCTGCCTCTGAGCTGCCAGCTCACTGTTTCCCCTATCCCATAGAAACTCTCCCGGCTCCCAGCCATCCTTGTTTACATGCTCCCTTGGAATGTCCTGTTTGGCAGCTCCCCTTCAAGGACCTTTTCTAAGTTCTCTAATGAAGGATTTCCAATTCAATCACACTTAGTGACCTATTTTTATCCTTTTGTTGAATTCTGCTTAATTTGTATATATAACAATTTTAGCATACTTTGTATATGAGAACTACTTTACCATCCTCTCCCTAAGCAGTTCAATTCCAGAAGTGTCTGTTTCAGCCGTGCTTTGCCATCTTGCTCCTATCCCATCATAAGCATAAAGTGTTCTTTCAAACATAATTTTCTGCTTCTCCTGATTTGCACAGGTCCTTCAACATTGACATCCCAACTAGAACATTTATTCCACCATGCTTTTGTCATCCTAGGTATCCACCATCAGATTCTCCCTCAGAAGCTCCCTTTTCTCTACTTTTGCTCATGTTCCTTTCATTAACTGGCAACAGCATCACACTGCTTCCTCATTAATCACATTTATTTTCTTTTCAACACTTAGTGCCACACTTTCACTCTCTGGATCTCTTGTGTTACTAGTTAGTTCTTACTGGTTTCATCGTCTACAACCCTATCCTTTATTTCTGCACTTTTTCCATTTACCAGATTTGCCTATTCTTGTGTACTAAATAGAAAAGCTAGAAGACATTGGGGATTCAGGCCAGAATGACATAGGAAATAACTCTTATATCACCTGACTGATGTATTCACAAGGTTAAATATGGGGGTAGGCAGTGAATAAAAAGTAATATATGGTTCAAAAATTCAGCAGTGCTTTCTATTTCATCCACTATTGGTGGACAAAAACCTGGACATGAGCCAGCAGTGTGTCCCTGCCCATGGCAGGGGGTTTTGAACTAGGTGATCTTTAAGGTCCCTTCCAACCCCAAACTATTCTACAATTCTATTTTACATGCTACTCTATAAAACATGTAACTGTTTTAATTATAACAACTTCGGTCTTCATTATATAAAAACCCCAAAAATATAAGTAGAGTATTTTTGAAAGTAACAGTAAAACTATGTTACATTATTTCTGTGACTCATTTTAAGCATACATTTTACAGCCACTGCCAGGGCTGATGTTCAGTGTGCCTGCACTAGATCACACTTCTTGAAGTGGAAAAGTTTTAAGGAGGCTAAATTTTCTTTGTAACTTGTTTTCTAGGTTTGAGAAAATTTAGTAAGGTCACCCAAAGGAGACAAACTGCTGTGTGGAACTTTTTTCTCTCATTCATTTTGAAAGATATGACTATTTCCTTCCTGCCATCTTTTCTACCACAAAATACATGCAAGCATTATATCTTATTTCTACCTTGTCCCCAAAATAGAAGCTGTTACGTGTCTATGCTAAGCATGGGTAACATGAGATAGACACACAGGCTATAACCCAAGCAGCATGCAGCCTGTGTAACAGAAGTGGAGAGCCTGTTGATTTGCAGTTCAAATCGTGATCAAATCAGTTATGCACAAAAAATTATGACAATTTTCTAGAAAATAGGTGTGTCTGGGGCTTGAGAAGAGCTATAAAACACAACCTCAAAAATCATGTCATGCTAAGAGCTTAAACAAAAACTGTTAAGGAAATTCCCCATGAATTTTCAAAGCTCTTGGTGAGATTTCTACATTCTCATGAAAGTTGAAAGAAAAGCTGGAATAGTAAATATTTGTTCTGAAAAGTCTGCAGAGATTACAACTCAAAAAGTTTGTCTGTGCCTATTACTACTGTAGAGTAAGCAATGGACAACAAAGAAAAAAATCAGAAACTTTACCTTTTGCTGATTATGAGACTTCTGGATACGTATGTTGTGCAGACAGCTCCTTCCTTTGAGGGCCACAGACAAAACTAACAAAAGAAAAAGAGAAAATAAGTCTGCTTTCACCCATCAGTGTTTCTTTATAAATTCTCCCACTTTTCCAGGTATCTTGTCTCTTGGCTGATGCAGGTGACCTGCTGACAACCCTCTTTCTTCATCTGACTGCAAACTACTAGTTGATAACAACCATAAAGCAAAGAAAGTGGAGTAAGGACCCCTTTTACATGGGTGTCTAGTGTTTTACCTACCAAAGCTAACTGAACCATTATTTTCTCATAATTCTAGATTTTGTTGTTAATCCAAATTCTTTGCACAAATGTACAGAACCCTATCTTCAGGGATGAAAACAGTTTTGTTTTTTTTTCAAGCCTAACAACTGGAAAAAAATCTGTGAAAGGTTAGAGATATTTCATCTTCATTTTGTATACATCCAAGCAAGCTGGCTGAAATTCATTTAGATAGTAGAAGATCAGTGTTCGTATTGTCCCAAAAGACATTTTAATATAAAAAAGAATACATCTGGTATATCAACTATGGTTTTTTTAAGATGATGCGGGTTTTACCAAGCATATATACCCTATGAAAATACAGGAGCAAAGCAATGGTGATTATTAGTATATACACTTTACCATATCAGCATTTCTCAGAATTTCAAGCAAGTATACATGCAGTTGCCTTTTTACCCTTGTATCAAAAACATCCAAGGCTTCCTTCAGCCTTTGCCAGCTCTAATTTTAGTACTTTATACAGCTTTTCCACCAACAGAATCGTGGTTCAGCTCTCACAGTAAGCACAAGTTCACACTGCAGGAAAGCTGCTGTGCCAGAGCTGCTTCAGCCACAATGCAATACTTTATTCCCGGAAGACCTCATACCTGTGAGTGCAAATTGGATAGATAAACTCCTTACCATGGCCGTGGCAAAACTTATAAATGCCTGACAAGGACGGTTTCTCTACCACAACACAAATTAATTCCAGACTGTCACAGCTGCTTTGTTACTTGTCAAGAATTTGGTAGAGTTTGTCTTACTCATCCCCAGTAAAGGTAGACCTGTTTTAATACCCTCCAAGTTTTACATATGAAAAAGGAATATTTGATTTATACCTCAAAACATCCTACAAGTTACAAGGAGAGGAAAAAAGAGTGAAGCAGCTTTCCTTTGGCAAAGCATTTAGGGTAACGCAGAAGCCAGCCCCATGCTGCTTTGTACCATCAAGAGGAGTCATCCAGAAGGAAATGCAAGCGAACTGGGATTGTTCGGTGGGGAAGACAATTCCATTCAGGAACAATGGGCTGTCTATTTACATGAGAACACGTATTCCCTAAACCAGCTTGTTGCTTTGTGGCTAGTTACCCTGGTCTTTATGTTAGCGCTGTCTTATAAGTACTGCAGAAAGAAAATAGGTTAGAATTGAACTATACCCACCTCTTTCAGGAAAGATTTTTATTAAGAAAGATATCTTAGACTTTTCTATAGGGATTAGTTATAATAACAAAATATTTTATGTAGCTACTTAGGTGGGGATCGATAAAACTTATTTTTGTAGCCATTGTGTTGATGCAGTAGGGATTGCTGAATTTGCCTCTTGCTCTCTGCAATGCTGGAAATTTAATTCAGAAAGCTCCAGCTTGCTGTAAACTGCGATGATACAAGATAGGTATTTAAGCGAACTGAGACAATACCAAATATACAGAAGACTATAATCTGAACTCTGGATTTCTTTGCTTTAAAATCAAATCATCAAATTAAAAACTGAAAGCACAATCCTACAGTAGCTTGTTTCTATTACGCACTCAGGTAGGCTAAAGCATTTCTCAAATTGCTTTGCATCATGTTAGCCTCATCATTGGTAACCATTCCAAATCATTAGGCAAAACAAAGTAAAAAAAAAAATCCCATTGTCCAACCCTAATTTAATTTCATTCATTTGATTCTGTTTTTCAAATTTCATTCATTAGTTTAGCGTCACAGCCTTCAAACTAGAAGCAGAATGGGTAGCAGTATCAGGGCCTGCTAAAGGGGAGACTTCAAAAGCAGCTGCACAAAGTGCTGTCTCTGCAATTTGCGGGGAGTACTCAAGCCCCTGGAAATGCTTATCTTGTTTCCCATAGTGCAAGAACCACTTTAGGATCAAAATATATGAAGTTTAAACCATTCATAAACACATGCCATGGGGTTTTCTTTATTACTGTTGATGTTCTGGAAGAGATTCCTCTTCCTCATGTCTCCTGAAAGGAGGAAACCAATAAATAATACAAATAAACAGTAGCAAAATCAAAAAACCACTCATGCGGAACTATTTACTAAACACCACACAGAAATCTACATCCCTTCATCACTACTCCTTCCTCCTCAAAGAGCTACACCTGCAACCTACTCTCGTGGAAGTCAAAGGGTAACATAGTAATGTCATTAGAAAACCAGCACACCACCGTAACTGAACGGAATTATGAAAATCACTATTATAATGAAAACTCTTGGGTTACCTTACCTATAGTTTTCACCACATTATATATATAGCTTTGTTTAAAGAGAAAAGAGAACTCTTGGAGAAATTCAGACACTGCAGCAGTGATGAAGCAGATGTCACAGCCAGGGTACTGTACATTTTAGTTAAGTAGCAAAGGTGAGTGACATTTAAGAAATTAAAAGAAGGCACCAATAATAGCATCAGCAAAAGCAAAACCAACTGCAAAAGCCCTGCAACATCTCAACTTTCACATAAATGACTCCGCCAATAAAGGATGCTGAGAGAAGAAAATAAGAGGAAATAGATTATTCAAGGCAGAAACATTTCTAAATATTCACTAATATGTTTGAAAAGTTTCCAGAAGATGCCAGTAGCTTTTGAAGCAGGGCAAATCTATTTGCATGTTTCTAATGCAGAGACAGTCGTGCTCATGCCAGATGTTTGTCAGTCACACCTTACATGCCTCAAAACAGATACATTGCCCAATTAAACAAAAAAGCACTTAGGGCACCTCTTGGGTCACATCTGGCTAACTAACAGCAGCTGTGTTGGAACAAAGGTAGGCAAGTTCCCTTGTTATGTAAACAGCATCAATCTCCCCTGAAACATTAAGATGGAAAATCTGCTAAATTAATTGTATTTTGGTTTCCTCTCTCTTCTCCTGGAAAAGATATGAATTCATTTATCAAGCAAGAATTGTTTTCAGGTTAAGTTGAGGGTTTGTGGTTTTTTTTTTTTCTTTTTCCTTCCTGATTTAGCCTAATGCAAGAGACTGGATTTTTGAAGTAAAATATCATCCTACCAAGGATGGCAAAGGAAATAAAAAACAGAGATATGTATGAAGTTAAAACTGGGACAGGGAGGGCAGCCAGATTAAAAATTAGGTTGATCATTACATTTCCTAAAAAGTACAGAAAATAAACTATTACTTAGCTGTTACTATCAAATTAAGAATGACAGGGTAGTGGTAGTGTTAAAATTGCAAGTCATAGTCCAACATTTACAAGCAGGGCCTTTTGAGTGTTACATACACCCAAACCTCAATTTCTGCAGGATGCGAACACAGAGCCCCGCGGTAGGGAACATCAGAGTAAGCAAGGGATGTTTGATGTGTCATGGACTTCCCTATTTACTGAAGAATTCACTACAGAAGGGCTACAACAGTCAGAAGTTTTATTACAAAATATGAAGTCATGGCAGTGCCACAGCTGCCTAGAGTAAAACCACCTCTTCTCCTTTGGCAGCAAAAGGATGAGAAATAATTCAGAGCATCTACCCCTACTACTCTCTTGAGTCTGTATATGAAAAATCCAGGACTGGAGGAGGGTTAGAGGCTTGTATTTTTTCCACATCCAACTGCATATCGAACTCTGTATTCTTTCTATCCCATTTAGGAGAGGAATGGGATAATCATCTTTATCTATGTTGTTTTATTTCCGATGGTCCCCCTCTCCAGCATAAAGTGGCTGTAAGATGGGTAATACAGTCAGATATTCTGAAGATTTACATTGGAAAAAAATGCAAAAACTCAATTTCTCAAACTACAGGTCTGACAGCAGATAAGGGGGTCAGAAGACTGGTCAGAGAGGGTTCAGGGAGTGCCTCAAGGATTACTTTAATTGACAGATGTATTCAGTTATGAAAACACACAGTTAGCTTTTACCAAGTTTTCTCTTTTCCCTGTAAACAGCTGCTTAAATAGAGGCAGAAGACATCAGATGAGATTGTTAGTATTTGTTAGTTACATGCCTGCAGTCACTTCATTTACCATTACTTCATTTAAAAGCTTAGGAATTCAAAGGCAAAACATAAAACTAATGGACAAGACTAGGTCAGAGAATTATAGTCATAAAGTGCAGCTGAAACCAAACCTACAACCTTTGCAGCTCAAGACTTGCCTCAGGCTGTGGCCAGGAAGAAGAAACCAGAGCATCCTCTAACAGAAGCATGTGTCAGAGCTCTCATAAAAGTCCACAAAATGCCTTTTTTCCTCCTTAAGCTTACCATGAGCTGCTTCCTTCCCCCTACCATCATCCACAAATCTCATCCCCTTAGAACAAAGAATAGAGACTTGAGGTTGTATTTTGCCTTTGACTGGAACAAGAAAAACACTTTACAGCAGAAACCCCTAATTTTTAATCATTATTATTCACAATTATTATGGCCACATACTAATGTATCCTCAAACATCCAAATGAAAGAGGAATGATTTGAAAAAGACTGGAAGGCAGATACCACCAGCCTAGTGGGTCAATGAAATCAGATAGTAATTAAAGTTTCCTAAAGAACTCATTCTTTCTGATTTCTTTTCAGTAACTTGAAAGGACAACACAGAGGGGGACCTTCCTTTAAATGCAATGATATTCGTCAAATCCATTTGTAAATATTAGTGCAGTTAAGGCAACGCATAAGATATAAAATGTAATTAAGTTCTGTATAGATTTCTCTTTCACGGGAGACTAAGAACAGCAAGGCAGAAATGATGTTATTCTGTTTCTAGAGCCCATTGGAACCACTAATGATTTCAAAAGCCCACGACTCATCAGCTGCAATTAAAAAAATAGCAATGGCAGTGACCCCACCAGAAGAAGAAAAAAAAAAATCCATAGGCAGCAAGCAATACAGAGATGAAGTTTGGAATACAGACATTACTGATTCATGGAATGCCAAAGAGTAATTCTTCTGCTATTGAATTTCAGCATATATTCTAATAAGGCAAGCAACAATGACTGGCCAGAAAGCAGCAATTCCAATTCACTGCACATCTGAGGATTTGACTTCCACTTTGGAAAAAAAAAAAAAAAAGACAGCTCTCTGAACTGCTCCTGGAGGCAAAGTAAACTTAGCCCAGAAGCATGGACTCTGGCCAGCAGGTGAACCATGTGCCATGTACAGCCAGCCTTTGGCTTTTGCACATCTCAGCTTTACTAGTTTATTTTATTTGTTTACTTAATAATTTTAGTAATAACGGGCAAGAACATCCCAGCTTCAACAAAACAGCTTCCACAGGAATAAAAAGAGTTTCATACAAATTGTCTTTATTACACCCCTGATGTGCTGCTGCTTTGATTAGCTGAGGAGATGAGCAAAATCTCCAATTAAAAAAAAAAAAAAAAAAGAAAAAAAGAACAAGCACTAGCCACCTCTGAATTAAAAAAAAAAAAATTCTGTATTTCAGCATCTGGCTGTTATTCTCAGCAAAACCTCCTTTCCCACTTTCTCCCTGAAAATCTTTGCCTTCAATATCATCATCTTGTGCAGATTCATTGTCCTCTCTTCACTAGCTGGCTAGTCACAGCACAGGCTATGGTAGTATTAAGCACTATCTTTTTCATAGGTTTGACAGGTTATCTGCCCTTACATCATTTGCCTTTCACCCTCCAATGTCATGTTTGTAGCTTCTTTTCTCAGAGACCTGATAGAATCATTGCTGTCCTCCCCAACAGGATGCTTAAGTCACTGGGAATTTTTTTTTTTCTTTTCCAGCTAGGGCTCCAATTAGAATGATTGTTTTTTAATACACCAGTTGTAGAAACAGCCAAAAGAGCCATACAAAATGGCTACATCCAATTTAGGGATTACACCAAAAAAAAAAAACCCACCAAAACACTAAAACAAACCCACAAACACAAAACCATTACAACAACAAAACACCCTACCCAGTTAAATAGCTTTGTATACCAAAGAGTTTGGAAAAATGCCTTCTGAAAACCACTGCTCCCTTGTATCTGGCTGCTGAACTGCCAGTGTAATCATCCCCTCAGTAATTTCAATGAAAACAAGCCATGTTTACAAAACCCTACTGTTTCTGCAAACTTGACTTATCCAACCAAAGCAAGTCAGCTGGCAGAGCTAGTTCTCCTTTGGGACGTAATATTTGGCAGCTCATAGCTCAAAGAGGACCTGCGATACAAAAATCGCTCTCTGATCCTTTCCTTTGTCCTTCAGCCGTCTGAGTTGAGCCCAGCTAAGCCTACCAGTTTGCAGGTAAACCTGGCTTAATTAAAACATTCTTTTCATCCCACATGTTCCCTCCAGCTTACCTGATATACTTTGGGAAGTCACAGTCTGCACTGACTTCTGCTGGAAGTGAAGCTAGTAGGCATGTTTAAAGAAAGAAAATATGAATTTCTAAAGTTCAAATATTTTACTGTTTTTCTTCTATGTTAAATTTGATACCTGTCATTCTAATTTGGCCTGAACCATCTTTATTGCTGGTGGTAATGAATGAAAGAAAAGAACCTGGGCTTGTTTTAAAGATTCTAGGATGGAAATTAGGAAATAAAACACAGTAGTCATACAGTATGGATATCTGATATGAAAAATCATGAGACACGAATAATTTCTGAGCACAGAACTAGACAATAAATCATGAATAACACAAAGACTTCAGAAAAGAAAAATCTGGGAAAGAAACAATGTATTTCTCCCTGTTGTCATTTCTTGTGGTTTGGAGCATTGCTTGAATGTTGATCCCGACGTCTCAGACACAGTGTTAATATTGCAATGAAAGCTGCTCAAGAAATAAATCTGATTGCTAACTCACAAAGGTTTCTTCCCTGACACCTTTCTAAATATACTAATAGCTGGATGTCTAAATACGTATTTAAAAAAAGACGCTTCCTAATTCCTCATGCTCTGACAGCTTTAAAATTTCAAACCGGACCAGCAGGACAATGTTTTCCCTAGTTCTTAGAGATAGTATTTTTCATCCACCTCAAACTTTCTGTGAAGAGAAAAAAAGCCAATGAGTCAAACACAAGTTTTGCTATGGCCTTTGTTCTCCTAGTCTATTTTATATGGTACACGTACAGATGCTGGAGTGATGGGTGGCAAAACAAAACCTTGAAATAGATAGTCCCACAGTTCCTCAATACCTCAAGGCATTTATGAAAAGCAACAACTAATACCCACCTCCATAAATTCTTTTTTTTTTTTTTTACAGT
>NW_010259820.1:254441-265577 GCF_000690775.1 Eurypyga helias
GAATCATATTTCCAAACCCATGTTGTATTCATAAGCATGCAGCAAACGGAAAGAAAAAAAAAGAATCTTAGTTATTTTTGTCTTTACAAATCCACATCTCCATCTGAGACACATTCCTGTTCCTAACCAGACGGCTGGTGTCCTGGTGAAAATGAGAAGGAAACAAAGGGAAAGAAAAAGGGGACTGAACAAGAAGAGGAGAAATATAATTATGTCCATCCTCTACCAGATGCTATGCCAAGTAATATAAATTAAGCCAGAATTTGGCACTCTGCTATGCAAGCTTAAAACTCTCCCTGCTTGGTGCTTAATGACACCTCCTGGATATTCAGCATTCAAAAGTTCTGTTAGATTATAACGGTTACAAAGGGGGGGAGCAAGAAAGCTTGTGGCACACACACACACAGCAGAAAGGCCACTGATTCCTTATTAGTTTTTGATCAAGGGGGAAAAAAAAAATCCAAACCCAGAGCAGAAAGCCTCGGCTTCCTTGAAACTGGCCATTTTGCTAGATTTGGGCATGACCAGGTATATTTCTTAATCAGAAATTACAACAGAATTTTTAGATAGTATTTATACACTTACTTTCAGGAAAAGCCTCCGTATTTATTTGTACAATGAAAGAGAGGTTGCTTTTAGATCAAATTAGATAACTTTGTCCTATGAAAGAATGAACAGACATTATAACTGCACGATAAAAACAAGGAGGCTGATTTTTGTGAGTGTATCTTAAACAGTGAAGATACTACAGAATGGAAATATTAAACAAGATTCCTAACTAAAAAGAAATTACATGTTTCTTGACTCTAGATTAGGAAAGAACAGGGGATTTCTATATAGGCTTTTAAAAAGAAATCAGTCTCCATCTTTAAGAATTTATTACAGAGGGAATTTGGAGCAACTTGAGAAGCAAATACAGTAAAGATTTCATTCAAATTATACGACTATCTAAAGTGTTCCTATTTATTTGAGTTGGCTTCAGATCAGGGTCTTAAACCGGAAAATACAGTGCTATGCACTGTGAACAAGAGAAGAACTGTGCCTGGTGTACATAAAGAAAGAAGGTGCAGGGATGGGTGAAATTCCCTGGCTTCTCCCTCTTCAGCAAGGTGGGATACACAGCTTCTTTCAATAGCAGGATGGGATGGTTCTGTGTGGTGGAATAACAAGACCAGAATTACTAGGGAAAGTGAAAGAGTGGCTCTGTGTGACCACTTCTTCCTAACACACAGCCAGCACCCATGCCTGTGTATGAGGCTCCCCCAAAGGTAGCAGGTTTACTGCACAGATGTACAGCAACTCTTTCCAGCTTGTGCTGTACATGGTGTCCACGTGTATTCCCCATGTGGCAGTTAACCTCCTGACCTGGGGTTTTCTGAGGAAGTTCATGTCCCTTCGCCCACAGGCCTATCACTCCCTGTAATAGTTAATGTGTTTCTAAAATGGTGCAAAAATCCCCGGCTCTGTTGTGACCCCAGTGAAAAACACTTGACACGTCCAGGGCACGGCTGGGCTTAGTCAAGTCCTGCTTGTCTGCACTGAGCAAAGATTCTTCCTGTGTCCGAATTCATCTCATTTTATGGCTGAGACTGATGTAGGTCAAATGAATTGTCTCTGAAGGGACATATGATGACCAGTTTTCTAACACTAGGTGAGGTGATTCCCACCCCGGCGACCCCAGCTTCACATTAGATCCCTCGTTCCGGCTGCGGCAATTGTGCTGTGCAACACAAGCGCTGTCACGTATTTTTCATGCAGAAGCCTTCTCCCTCCCTCCTCCTCCTTTCTGTGAGATCTCTAAGTGTTCAGATGACCTGCAGTATATTGGACACATTTTTACAAAAACAGCATTTAAAATTCATCATGATTTGCCCTGCCCTAGCAGGACTTAGAATTTGAACCAAAGCTGCTGTGTTCAAAACATACATCAGGTCAGCACAGTGTTAGAGGGAGGGGGGTGGAAATCTTCCTCTTCATAGACAAGGTAGAAGTTAGGTAAAAGAAAAGAATGGTAGCAGTGAGCACAGCACTGGACTCAGATGAAACCACAAAGCCAGATGGTCTTGCTGTAAAGGCAGTGTTGGTACAGGATCCTTTTGGTTTTCCCAAGGAAGGCACGTGAAAAATTATAAGGAATATTAGCTTTTCTATTTGAATGCAAACCAGCAAGGAACATATCCTGAATACAAGCTGGCTGCCTGGAACTGATAGAACTGATGGGTAAATTCTTTTGGTCTACACAGCTTTTACATTAAAAATTCTATTTAAATTAAGGAAAATTTCATAACAGTAAAGCTAAGTTTGTATACCACTAACATTTTCAGGGCTCGTTTCACTTCTGTGCTCTGGTTAATGTTACTGCAACATTAGTATTAGCCAGAAAGGAAACACACAGGGCAGAGACAGAGCCCCCTGCTCATGGTACTTCAAGCATTTTGGCAGTGAAAGGATGCTGCCAGCCAAGCTCCAGCATCAGTGGCTATGGATCAGCAGAGGGGCATAGCATTGAACCGGCTTATTCTGAAAGCGCATATCCAGCAAAATACTTAAACACAGCTCTCGTTTCAAGCATGGGAGGGACTTTGCTGAGCTGCAGCTCCTCAGCTGCCCTGAGCAGAGCTCAGCACCACACCTGCCCATGCCGGGGTAACCACATCAATGTCTAGGGGAGGGTGCGTCTGCAGAGATGCCACCCCTGGTGTAGAAAATATAAGACCCAGCATAAAATTAATGATGGTGTGAGACTTCGGCTAATGACAGCACCTTTTCTTCCACAGCACTAACAGATCATCATCCAGTGTTGTAAATGCTATACATTGTGCACTTTGTGTCACTAACTTGGCACTTCAAATCCTCTTTTCAATGTCTATTCTGAGTTTTATAGCATCTTCTGTAGTTGAAAACCTCACAAACATTACCTCATTAAGCTGCACAGCTCCCATTTCAGGTAAGTAATGATTATTATCCTCATTTTAGAGCCCAAGATCCAAAGAGATTGATTAGACAGGCCCGCATAGCAAGTCAGTGTCACAAGCACGACCCCAGTACCGGTGTTTCTCACTCAGTCCCCAGGCCCACACTGATAGATGATGATATACAACAGCCTGAACACACACGCTGGGCTGCACAGGGACCCTCGGTTCCGACTCAACAGCCCCACTCTGGAGTCACCAGGAGGGACATAAAAGGTACATTTACATATATTAGTTCTCCCATTGAAGTCGGAAGTGTTTCAAGTTCAGGCACAAAAGTACCCTTTGAGAAATGAGTACATGTGGCATTTTCGTTGACTCAGAGAGCCAAAATTACCCGTCAATTGATTTCCAATTTGGCAAATGAGATAAAGGTTTACATTACCCTAAAGAGCTCCGCCACTCCCTCCAACATCCCTGTAGTTCATTCATCCTATCAGCTTACTAACATCAGAGCTAAAAGATTTCCTTTGGAAACCTCAACACATTTCACACAGTTCAAATTCTGCCCACTCAACTAAAGTTGTCTTGGCTGTGCACATAACCTTACATTCCTTTTATACACACACTTACTCCCACTGTCACCAATTCTGGCCAGTCAAAAAAGGACCCACAATGCAACAAGCAATAAAAATGCCAACAGAATACTTTAAAAACTGACTATTTACTAACATAATAACCATTATTACTTCCTTTTTTAAAAAAATGTTTCATGTAATTTAAATAATTATGAGAAAATTATGAATTCATAATGAAGCTATTTGTCACAAATACAGCATTTCAAAATGTTAGCTTTCTTCACATTTTATTTTAAAAGCCAGATAAATTAATTTAATATCTTTTTAAAAAATTAAGCATTTCCTTCAGAGAGGTTTTTCAACAGAAATGTATCAAAAAAAAGTTGAAAATATTTAAATTTAACAGAAAACATGTTTTAGCTGATGTAAGACATTTTCATTCCATTGTTTCATATTTGGACACCTGCAGAAAATAATTAAAGTAGATATACCTGCAGAACTCAGCACATGAAATCTAAACCCAGTGGGCTCTGTAGGTAACGTGGGTGGGAAATATTCCCCAGGATGGATGAAGTGACCTAATGAATGCTGGAAAAAGTCCAAGGCTGAATTAGACATTAAGTTCTTAGGCTTTCCCGTTGTATCTTTTTAGGTTTGAGAAAATGTGCATAACTTCCCTGATGGGTAGTAAAGCCTTTCCAGGATCATTATTGCTGTGGCTGATGACTGATGAACCCTGGCTGAAATTCCCTGCTCAGTATATCCTCTGCTGTTTCTCCCATCCTGAGACCCCTATCTTCTCGTGTTCCATATATCAAACAGAGATACGTTGCACAGGCTTGAGGTTGCTAAGTCAGACACCTAACTACTATGTGCCACAATAAATAACTGAGTGGACCTGGCCTCAAGGTGCCAGTTCCACTGTTAGCATGAAGCTAAGGGATAAGAAAGGCAAAACAAAATATAATCTGAGTCCAGGTTCAATCCCCAGGCTGAAACTGGATGGAACACAATGTTTACTCAAGCAGCTGGAATAGCAAACACATGCGTAAAAGGCAGCATTGCATCAACTGTAGCTGCCATTCCACACTAGCACTCTCTCAAACATGCACTAATATACAAGCCTTTCAAATCAAAGCTGGCTTCACATCTCAGTTTCCATACATGTGATACAGGAGGTGTGTGCTGCCTCAAACATCTGACACATTTGCTTAAAAGGACTGGTCTAGACCAAGAAATACATTCAGTGGAAGTTGTTTCTTCTCTTGCCTTAGGCTCAGTCCCTCATCTGTTTGTCTGCTAAACTCAAGTCCTCTTTTTCAATCAGCTTCCTTTTTCATACTTTCGAGAAAAAAAGTGAGAAAAGGTTTTCCATTTCCTTTCTGCAAAGGCTTTAAGAGAAGCTGCTACTCAAGTGTTAAACACCGTCCTTTGGCACATTTATGGTAGGCAGGTCTGACTTTTGACGCGAGCACGAGCAAGAGCTGCAGTGTTACACCCATCAGCCATTCACGAGTTCAGATAACTGACTGAATAATACTGGATTCCCTTTCTATAAAGCAGATAAAAGCCACAAGGGACACTGCTACAGACATGGTCTGGGAGAGTCCTTCCGCTCAGGTTTTTGCCTGGCACAGCTGCCAGCTAAGCATTACTTGGGCAGCAAGTTAAGCACAGTGGCAGCTGAGTAAGTGCAGAAGGCTTACAGGAAAGCAAAGAAAGAGAAGAGAAAGGGAAGAAAGCTTCCCCTTGGCTCTGTGCTTCGCGGCAGACCTGTCTTCCTGACGAAGCAGAACACTGGGCTCTCCTTCTGCCCCCGAAGCTATTGCTGGGGCCGGAGGGATCTCTGCCCTCACTCCCCTGCAAAAGGCTGCAGAGAGGTTCTGGAGTAGAGTTTGGCTTGGAAATACGCTTTACCTTATCACCTCCCAACAGACAATTCTTTCAGGAAAATAAGTTGTTTCTTTAGCACCTACAAGTAAACTGTCTTAATTTGCTTTCCACATGATTACACACACTTTCCACTCCCAATACAAATCAAATTAAATATAAATAAACAAACAGAAACAAGCCAACCCAGGACTGACCAACCCCTTCGTTTCTCCTACTTCCCCATTTATATTTTTGCTGGGCACTAATGCCTTTAAACAGTTTGTCCATGGTGTATTTTTAAGTGTTACAAACAAGACCAGGTTTGAAAAACAAGAGCGCTATACAGCTGGAAAGCTGAAGTGCAATTGGCATAGCAATAAACACCTTGACAGTAACTTCAATACGACTCCAGCGATGTGGCTTGTTTTCAGAGTTTCTGCCTCTCCCGCTTTGTGAAAAACCTTGGGCCAGACACAGAGGATGAACTAGGAGTGGCCCCCACTGTTAGGACAGAGATGGTTACAGGGGCAAAGACTCCCAGAAGGTGTGGATCATGGATCACTGAAGCTGGAGATACCCTACTGGGTACTCCTGACAGTGACTGTGTCTAATCCTCTTAAAACAGGATAAATATCACCTGCCAAATGAGTGCTAAATACTTTGCTCCCGAGGGATTATCCCTACTGACCCCTTTTCTTTTTTGTTGGATTAGAGAAATGGCATGAGAAAGGAAAAAGCAAAGCTGTCTCGTCACTCCAGGATGAATGTAGAAATCTCTTAATTGCACAGGCATTTTATTCTGCAACTCTGCCAGCTCAGATCCTGGTTTTGCTGCTCTTGTCCAGGACAGGAGAGGTACTATTCTTATGATCCTGTACTGTCAGTACAGAAAGTTGCAGCCATTTTTCTGTAAATCTTCTTAAAATTAAAAGCTGTTTCTACAGCCCGTAACCAGGTTTCTACACCATCCTAGTAGCTTCTCTGCCATCACACTCAGCCCAGGCTCTCTCTCTCTCAAAAAAAAAAAAAAAAAAAAAAAAGAAAAATCACATCTGCTATGGGAGAACATGGAGCTTATCAGGGGATGGTGTAACAGGATTTCCCCTCTCCACTGCCAGGTAACTACTAAAAAGGAAAAAAGCTTTTTCTTTTTCTTTCATAATTCTGCCTGACATGATGCATCTTTGAAGCATAGTGGCTTCAAATAAATATTTTATTAATTTGAAACAGAGAGATAAACTACCCAAGCATTCTTAGGGACAGGAAAGTAGAGGGGAAGTGATACCCTCTTTTCTCTGTTTACTTTTTCCCTCTGAAGAAGAGAGCCAAGTCTAAAATGTTGGACACACATACTCATCCTTCAATGTAGTCCAAACCATAAATCCTTGGTCATAGATTCCTGTTGTCCTAGTATCAGATCAGCCAACGGAGTAGATACAAGGAGACAGGACATTCCCCGAAATGATTCTGGGTTTAGAGAAGTGTTGTACAGAGCTGAAAATGTTGCACTGGTGGTTTTGACTAATGTTCTTTTTTTAAACAAAGAAAATTGAATGAAGACATATTCTGCTAAAAAAAAAAGATGGGGGGAAGTAAGTGAAAAGCATTGCTTGTGTAGAAGGGTATTGCAGGGTAGAAGACATCTTTAGTGATTCTGTTTGCTTTATACAAGTTTTGGTAGAAAAGAGTTCAAACTGACCTGCAAATTTCCTGTGATATGACTATTTTTTTTAATTCTAATTTTTGATGTTCCCCCTTTTATTTAAAAAGTAGCAGTTCAGGAAAAAATATCTTCAAGGAAGACCTTGAAACCATAGGCAATTTGATCAAGCCCTCAAGGATAAAGCCTAGGGCTTGACTCTTGAGCTTTGGTGAAACTAGCTGAAGTGTTAAAGATGTTCTTGTACCCTGCTGACCTCCCTGCTCCTTTGTTGACCTCCTGCCTGCCTGACAAAAAGCAGCAGAAGCAAATGTGTGCAAACATCTCCGCCATTCCCACTCACAGGCTTTTTTACCAGTGTGGTCTCACCTCTCCGGCCTAATTAGCCTGAACAGTCAATGACAACATGCTTGCAATTGTACAGGAGCTGCTGTAGTCATAAACTGAGATTCTGCATATGCTTCTTTCTACTAATCCAGCTACAGGCATGGCAACGCCTTGCCAAAGGGCAGGGACAACACAAGGGTTGGTAGTGCATTAAGCTGCCTCAGCCAGATTTAACAGAGTGCTCAAGTCCCTGGTTCTAGTTTTAGCCACATGTGTATGGCATTATAACATCAAGAGAAAGAGGAAAGAGGGTTTTCCTTTAGGGGACAAGAGAGGGATTTTACATTTGCTTTTTGCTTTTTCACAGCTTTGCTGAGCTTGGCAATCATTTAAGTTTCTGAAGTGCACTGATCTCTAATTATTTCCTATGAACAGCTAGAATCCTAGCATATGACTAGAGTCTCTAAGCTCTTTCACACTAAATAATACTCCTGCAGCAGTATATTGCCTGTGACAGGAAGAAGTAAGTGCATATGGATGCAGAGCATCTTCCTGCTGTATAAACACCACTACGTAAGGGCAACTTTTACATGTAGACAAATCTTCATTCCCCACTAAGAATAGCAAATTACATCCTGACCCAACACACAGTTCCCTAGTCTCTCTCCTGGAGCTGATTCTGCTTATGCATTCGCTGAGGCAGAAAACAAATGAGAACATCTCTGCAGCCAGTAGTCAGGGCTCAGCTGGGAGACTGCAGCGGAAGAGCAAACTGTGATGTTCTGTAATGCAGAAAGCTCATCTAACTCCATGACATTGGGCAGGGAAAACACTGAGGTACTGCCCTGGGTAGTTTTACTAGCTCTTCTAGAAGAAAATGTATGTAACCTGTGCAGCTGACCATCTCAACTATCAGAGATGCCACCTTAATGACATACTGATTGCTTGGCTAAAGTCTAAAGCTCCAAACATTCTCAGTAGCATTGAACCTGCCTGGATGCAGCATTGAAACGTGTGCCTTGATGTTCGGAGACTGCTGGCCAGATGCAGTAAATAGAACTCTTCTTTTTATAGTTTATCAGCACAAAAAATGTTCCCTCTATTTTATATCAACAGGTGTCTTTAGTTTCCTTGAGATTTAATACCTCTGTTGGTATTAGATCAATCTTTTTCTTTACAATAGACTTTTCAACAGTAACTGTATCTTCCTTAAGTTAAGGCTCAGAAAAATTGACAGATCAAGAGATACTGTGCAGGTGAATGTTGAAACCAAAAGAGAAAAGGGCAGAAAATCTGTACCTGTATCCAAAACTAATTAGATCTGGGAGAATAATGGGGGGGGGAGGGGCGTTATACTTTGGTGGATAAGCCTAAATAATAAAGGTTAGATCAAATCCAAAAACCATAGTATTTATTTTAATTTGGTGGAAGTTTTAATTATAAAAGACACCTCTTACTATACCATGATTTCAGTACTCTTCAATTTTCTGAAGGTTTTTTTTATTGGTTTGTTTGTTTTAAGTAGACCAACTTTTAAGCAAAATTAAAATGCCTTATTGTAATCAGGAGCCAATAAGGTCTGTGTAAAAAAATGTAGAAATGAGAAGTTCCAGTATTTCTGGAATACAACGTTACACTTTGAAAGTGTCAAATTAAATTGTAAAGATACTTTTGCTTTTCCCTGCTCAATTTAGCCTAAATTCCTGAAGAGCTGTCACATAGCAGTTTTTCTTGGGCAAGCTGTAGCAGTAGGTTAGTTTCTCACACTTTGCAGAGCTTTGAGCATGGCTTAAAGTAGTTCAGGGCCCATATTCTAACCCTGTCACAAACCTGACAAAATCCTACTCTGTCCAAAACCAGTGGCTTTGATCCACTTCAAAATGAACTGCTCATTCCATGCTTTTTCTGCCCCATTACCCATAATCCCCATCCTGTGGAGGAGACACCAGAAAACCTAACCTCTTCTTTTACAAGCTTTTTATTTTCTTGCTCGTTTCTCATTTTTGATATTCCTTTTGCTTCTGACAGACCATTTCCAGGAGTTTTCTAGGTCCCCGCTGATGACCGGGATTTGTACCATCTCCCAGATTCTGGCCCTTTCTTGCTCTTTTCTAGGGTAACTCATATTTCCAGTATTTGATTCAAGCTATGGCCTTGCTCCCTCTCTCACATTTCCAGTTTCAATGCTATTTCATGCATGTTCTGCTGCACACCTACTTCTTCATTATCTGAAACTAAAAAGTCATTGAGTAAAAACAGCACATGCTATTCTGTGGACAAACAAGGCAGAGGCTGAACATAAATCAAGGAACAGGGTTTGTAAAACCTCTTCCCACACTCCCATCAACCACTTTTTCTTGCTGGGCAGCATTATCCATGTAAAGGTGGCTTCATTGCTCCAATAGGTTTCTGGCTTCATTAGAGGCTGCTAAAAGGTTTCCTTAAGTTGTCTCACATCCCTGGATTCACATGGAAGGGATTCATTCTCAGTAAACCTTACTCATAGGCTGGTTAAGGGTATCAATTGCCTTCTTTGTCTCCCACAGACAGACAAAGTTTCTCCTGGTTTTCATCATATGAACTTTTTTATATGTTGTCTGTTGTATTAATCAAATCCTGGGTGAACCAAAGCCTGAAGACAGCCTAACAATCTTATTTCACTAAAAACAAGTGCACATCACCATCCTTTATACAAGATAAGACCTCCATGACTTGTCTTGTCATTCCAGAATTTTAGCTTTCAGCAACACAGACATTTATCAGGAACATAAGTATTCTGTGCTCCCTCCTCTCCTTCATTTGGGGCTCCAAGGGAGCAGCAGTTTGTTCCCTTTTTTTATTTCTTCCTTCTCCTGGAGAAGTGTTAAGGGGCCTGAAATCCCAAAAAAGCGAAAAGAAAAAGAAAAAAAATCATTTAATTTTTACTTAAAGCATTTAGCAATTGCAAAACTGTCTGGTTTTATCAAAACTAACATGGCCTGAGAATGTTGGGGTTAAGGCCCAGAAGTCCCTTTGGAGGTCTCTATATCAAAGTTACAAATGCTACACTGACACCAAAAGAAGAGAGAAAAAGGAAAGAATGTCAGAACTTCCAAAAGCCAAATTGTGACACTCCATCAAGAGACCGCAGGTGTTCAAACATCTTCCTCCAGGCTGCTATAGAAAAAAAGCCCCAAACCCCAAAAGCTACCTCCTGATTCAGAGGCCTAATTCCCCATTATACGAGAAGACATAATGAAAAGAAAGTAAAAGAAACAGATTTTTTTTTTTCCTTTTTTTCCAGACTGCTGATCTGTTCAAAAGAAAGTGAATCTCCAAGAAAGGAAGTACTAGAAACAAAACTCTCCATGATAAAAATGCAGTGTAAAGTTAATTAACTTATTTCTGTTCGTATTTGAAGGAAGTTCGTTGAAATGGATTGCTGCGGCTGTTAAGCCAGAAATTAAACATCCATCTGGTTACAGTTCATGAACACCTACATAGAATCACAGAATGGTTTGAGTTGGAAGGGACCTTAAAGATCATCTAGTTCCAACCCCCCTGCCATGGGCAGGGACACCTTCCACTAGACCAGGTTGCTCCAAGCCTCATCCAGCCTGGCCTTGAACACTTCCAGGGATGGAGCATCCACCACTTCCCTGAGCAATACACATGCATCAAAGCACTATTTTGCTCTCTGTGCAGCCTCTCCAGGCAGGCTGTCCTCCTCCTGGTTCCTGGAAAAGATGAGGAATGAGATAGCAATGTACCCTGACAACCACTGGTACAATAATCATAGAATCATAGA
>NW_010259821.1:0-1141 GCF_000690775.1 Eurypyga helias
TTTATTACAATCTGTACTCAAGCTTTGGGTTCTAGAAACTCTTTCCAGGCTTGCTGTTAGAACGACTATTCTTTTCCCTGAATAAAACAGCTTGAGTTTCTGTGCTGGACTTAGTCAGGATGGAGTTATTTTTCTTCACAGTAGCTAGTATGAAGGTTTTGGAATTGTGCCGAGTACTGATAACACGGGTGGCTTGAGCCGGTGCTAAGGAGTGTTTGTATCAATTCAAGGTCTCTCTCAGCTTCTGATGCTGCAGCCCTGTTCACAACTTTCTCGCTACAGACATTGTTGGGGGACACACAGTTCAGACAGCTGACCCAAAGGAGTATCTCATTCCATAGTACATCATGCTCTGTACCTAAGCTGGGAGTGGGCTGGGGGAACACAGTTAGTTTGTTCCATAGTTGTTCATTAGGTAGTGTGTGGGTCAGTTGGCTTTTTTGGTTGCTCTCTTGCTTGTGGGGCTCACTCAGATCACTGGTGTGATATCCCTCTCAGGTTCGCTCAGATGCTGCTGCGGTCACTCTCAGACTCTGACTCTAGCTGCTCAGGATCTGGCTATACATCAGTTGGTGGGCAGTGAGCAATTTTATATATTTTTAAATTTTCCATTATTTTCATTACATATTAGTAGTATTGTTAATAGTATCACTATTTTATTAATTTATAGTAAATTATTAAATTGTTCTTATCTCAATCTACACGCTCCCTTCTTTTCCTCTGGTTCTCCTCCTCCACTGGAGATGAGTGAGAGTGGCTGGGTGGTACTTAATTGCTGGCTGCAATTAAACCACACCACCACTGAAAAGAATACACTGGTGTCTGACAATATGAGGTTTACTACACATATAGCTGCACGCCCTCACACTACGTGGCTGTACTGCACTTCTGGTTAGGTGCACAGGCTCTGTGGTGGATACTGCCGATCTGGTCTGCTGAGAAGTACTCGGAGGGCCCCTTCCTCGCCTGCAGAGCAAGGCTGTCTCTTGTCTGCGGCTGGACGCGGCTGCTGCCCAGACCCCCAGCACTTCATTCGCCAGCTACTTTACCTTCCTCTGCTCTGCTGAGCTTCCGCCACCGCAGCTCCTGTGCAGAGCCGGTCAGGGTCCTTCCCTCGCCCACGAGCATCATTGAGCTGCCG
>NW_010259822.1:0-1464 GCF_000690775.1 Eurypyga helias
CATTCTATGATTCTATGATAATTGCCTTAAAAATTAAAATAGCAACAATATAAGGCTTTTGATGTATCTTATCTGATATTTTACATTTAAGTCAATAATTTCTTCAGCTACATTATTTCAATTATCTTAGTCTCTCCTCTACTGTTATCAACATGTTAAGACTATAGGGATTCATCTTAAGTCCTCCTGACATCTTACTACCAGATAGATATCTAGAATAATAACAGGCTTTTGTGTTTTAGAGCATTGTTCTTCATTCCCTGTTCATATTCAAGACAGTTTAAGTTCCCATTGTATAATGACTGTAAAAACAGGTAATTAAATACTTTGCCAGGAATTCTTCTTTCCTCAATTCATTTTATTTTTACACTAAATGTGCTTTATCAAAGGTGAAAAACATTCAATGAAGAGTTTTATATTAGAAAATCAAAAATAGCCAGCAAATTAAATAAAAAGTAGACTGCAACAGATGCAAGTGAGAGAATAAATCCAACAGTGAAACTATGTGCATGCTAAGATAAAAAGGAAAGAAAATTAAAAAAATAAAAGACTATGTCTATTTTCCTTTGCTGGGTGCTAAGGGCATCTATCTTCATTTAATTGTTTATATGTTTATATAAACATTTAACTGTTTATATAGATGACTGCAGTATGAATATGCGGGCTGTCAGATTTGCCTCACACAAAATATGTATAATCATGAATGCACTGAAACAGTATTTATGAATTTTGCTGATCTAACTGTAAATCAGGAGGTACAATACACTGGATGTTTCTAATATGTTGCACTTTAAAATTTGTGTGGATAGTTACATAAACTATATGAGTAATGACTTGTCTGCTACAATTATTTTACGCATCAGATAACAAATTTTCAAACTTTTATGTTTAGTGTTGGAGACTTTTATCTAATAGGCAATCAAAGCAAACATTATTATCAATCCATGAAAGACCTAAGTATTCTAAAAACCCCTCCAGTGCTTAAAGTGAATGGATATCTGTATTCTTTTTGATAAATAATGTTCTTTTGCCTGTTTCAAACAGACACCTTTTGATTTTTTTTTTTTTTTACTTCTCATTTCATTTAAATTTTCATCTCTGTTCTAGTTCCATCTGAGATAGAGTTAATTTTCTTCCTATTAGCAGGTATAGTGCTATCTTTTGGATTTAAAAAGAGGATAATGTGATAACACACTGATGTTTCAGTTGTTCCTAAGCAGTGCTAATACTAAGTCAAGAACTTCTTAGCTTTCCATGCTCTGCCAATGAGGAGGTGCAGAAAAAGCTGGGAGGGAGCATAGCCAGGACATCTGACCCAGACTGGCCAAAGGAACATTCCATACCATATTACATTGTGCTCAGTATGTAAACTAGAGGCAATTGGCCAGGAGGCTCTGGGACTGACTGTGGGGCTGGTGGTTGGTGAGCAGTTAGAGCACTTATTTTTCTTGGGTTTTGTTTCTC
>NW_010259823.1:0-4928 GCF_000690775.1 Eurypyga helias
ACCGCTCTGTGGTTCTATGATAAAGGGAAGGTGTTTGCATTTAGTCACAGTCCTGTTCTCCCCTTAAGGAATGACGCCGTAAGGGGGTGTGAAGATTTCACAGTGGGGTGATCACTGCGGCTAGCTTGCTGGCCAAGGCTTCTGCTTTTTTATTCCAGGAAAACAGCCTGTGGGATGGGTGTGGTCCCTTGGAGAGATCTGCAGCCTGTGTGCAGTGCTGGGTCAGCCAGCGTGGCTGAGGCTTCTCGTGCAGGAATGGAGGCAACACCGTCTCTGTTGGACCAACACCAGAACGAGGTGCTCCAGGGGCCGTGTTGGTGTGGCTGTGCTGAGCCTGGGTTGCTCTTGCAGGTGTAGCCAATGTTTCTGGTTGTCAGAGACTGGAATTTTTGTCTCCGTGGCTGGATTGGCCCTGCCACTGCCATCTCACTATGTTTGGTGTCCGGAGCAGCCATGCATGAGGTGTCCATGTGCTGGTGACAACCGTGCATATGTCCCCTGAGTGTGTCTGTGGCCTGCCAAGCTTCGATGGGCTTGGGGAAGGAGCCCATGGTGTTTGAGCATTATAGGCAGAGTGTGACTCAGTTTCCCTGTCCCTGAGCCAGGGTGTTGGTGGGGTGGGAGCTGGGGTAGTGCAGGGCACAACACCGTTCTTGAACTTTGTGACTAACTGAAGTTCTCATCTGTGGGTATCTGGGACTCAGGAGCTGATGGGGATGGTTCTGTAGCCCTCATAGCACCTAGCACAAGCCTCCCTGAAGAGGGAGGCAGTGCAGGGGCTGGGGAGGTGGGCCAGGGTGCCATCGGCATGAGCGAGCCCCAGGTCAGCCCAGAGCATTGGGGAGATATCGCTCGGGCTCAGGTGACCTATTCGTTTGCCCACAGCATCTTCTGGAGCTGGGACATCTCCGGCTGATGCCCCTGGAAGCACCAGTGCTCCAGCGCAGAGATGCCCACAGGCAGCTGGAGGGAGGGCAGCGCCTGACTTTTCAGCTGACATCCTCCTCCATCTGCTGCTGCGAGCGACACACGTGCGGGCAGCATCGCCTTACACTGGGACAGCGTCCCTTCTCCCAGTCCTTGTCCCTCCTGTGCCACATACGTGCAAGAAGTGGCTCCTTGTGCAAGACGTAAGGCAGAGAGGTGTGAGAGGTGGCGTATTGCATGTTGCAACAACCCGTCCCGGGGCGTCGTGCGAGCGACGTGGTGAGTGTTGGTGCCAGAATGGATGTGGGTGTGCAAGAGCCGGTGCAAACGCCCCGAGGCCGAGTGCTGGTGTGTGGGAGCAGCTCATAGGTCTGGAGTCCAGCTCTGACCCAGCTGCATGGGCAGAGAAGGGACGAATGGCTCAGTGCTGGAGACCCCGCTGTGGTTGCTGCAGCAGCTCGGTGGCCATGGAAACAGCTGCTGGAGAGCGGGATGCGAGGCAGGCGGGAGTGGACGGACCAGGGATGGATATGTCTGACAAAGGAGGTGCCCAGGGCAAGCAATTCCCTGCCATCCCCCTAGCATGACTGTTGGAGCTCTGGCTGCCTCTGGATTGCTGCCTTCTCCCAGTGCCTGCCAGCCTCTGAGCCATCCTGGAGTGGTATCCTGAGGCTCAGCGATCCATCTTGGTGTCCCACATGCCCACCCTGCCCACCATCCTGAGCTCTGCACAGCATTCCTGAGCCCTAGGTGGGGACATGGCCATGTGTCCTGAGAGCATCCCAGGCCCCAGGTGATTCAGCATGCCCCCTTGCCCCCCTTGCCTGCTGGAGATGTGAGGGGGGCTGTGCTGTGCCGGAGAGATGAGCTTGGATCCCTTTGGGCAAGCCTGGAGGGTGTCAGGGTCCCTGTTGTGACAATGACAGGTAGGGGCTGTGCTGGCGTCAGGTTTAACACTTCCCTGCCCTTGTCTTTCACCATGAATACGGAGGAGCCACATGCTGCGGGTGGCTGGGACCCCCACCCCAGCCTCCATGGATCCATCCCGACCCTGGGCAGGGATGCTGGTGTCCATCCTTGCTCTTTGAGGGCAGAAATTCTGCCGGGCTTTTCCAGTGGCAACAACTTTTGGGGTTCAAACCAGCCCTATGGGCTGGCTTGTCGATGGTGATTGGAGTTGGCGCTGGCAGCAGCGTGGGGCTGTCCCCACGTCCCCAAAATGGCCCTGGGGGCTTGTTTCCTTGGCCACCCTGCAGCACCATCCCGATGACCACCTTGTCCCCTTATGGCAAGCCGATGGCCTTGCAGATCCCCAGGAGCAAAGGGATGAGGGTTCCTGGGCTGGGAGGATTTGCCACGTCTGCTTTGGGATCTTCCCTCAGCGTCAGGTTTTACTCTGAGGCATTTAATTCACAATAAAAAGGGACTTTAAATCTAATTCTGGGGCTGTGCCTGAGCTGGGGTGCTGAGGAGCCCCATCCTTCAGCCTGTGACTGCTGTGTCCCCCATGAAAGCCCTCCCGTCCCCTGGGAACACAGCTCTTCCTGCGCCCGCTCTGCCACCCGGGGAACCAGCAACGCAGATTAACTCCCCAAAATGTTTTAATTAAAACATCATTTCCCTGCGAGGAGAATCATGAGGCACCAGCTATTGCCTAATTAGATGATCCAACTCGGGGGCTTTGCCGTGTGGGAAGAGACGTGGCAAAAAGCTCGGGGAGGGGGAGATCTGCGGCAGCGCGGTGCCAGCACCTCCCTGGTGCCCTGGCCCTCCCCAGCCAAGGTGCCCTGTCACCTCGAGCTTTGTCCTTGTCCCCAGCCACAGCCCAAGGTGGCATCTTTGCTTCGCTGGGTCACTCGTGCCTGTGACAGGGCCTGGCACAGGGAGGGCTCGGGCTTTGCTGGTGGGTCGGTCTTGCCGTGGGTGTGGGGCGGCCATGGGAGGCATGGGGGGGGCCCCAGAGCATGAGGGGCTCCAGCATGAAGTCCCCTATGTCAGCCTGGATAGCTGGGAAAAGAGGCGGAATGTGTCCAAATGGTGGGAAAAAGGTAAATACAAAGGAGAAAAGGTTGTGCTGTGCTGTGCCGTGCCATGCCCTTGTGACACTGTGCCGCCCCGTGCATTGCCGTGTCGTACCCTGCAGTGCCACACTGCATGGTGCCGTGCCATGCCGTGCCCTTGTGACACCATGCTGCCCCATGCATTGCCATGTCGTATACCCTGCAGTGCCACACTGCACAGTGCAGTGCCATGCTGTGCAGTGCCATGCCATGCCGTGCCCTTGTGACACCATGCGGCCCCATGCATTGCCATGTCGTATCCCCTGCAGTGCCGCACTGCACAGTGCAGTGCCATGCTGTGCGGTGCCGTGCCGTGCCGTGCCCTTGTGACACCATGCGGCCCCATGCATTGCCATGTCGTATCCCCTGCAGTGCCGCACTGCACAGTGCAGTGCCATGCTGTGCGGTGCCGTGCCGTGCCGTGCCCTTGTGACACCATGCGGCCCCATGCATTGCCATGTCGTATCCCCTGCAGTGCCGCACTGCACAGTGCAGTGCCATGCTGTGCGGTGCCGTGCCGTGCCGTGCCCTTGTGACACCATGCGGCCCCATGCATTGCCATGTCGTATCCCCTGCAGTGCCGCACTGCACAGTGCAGTGCCATGCTGTGCGGTGCCGTGCCGTGCCGTGCCCTTGTGACACCATGCGGCCCCATGCATTGCCATGTCGTATCCCCTGCAGTGCCGCACTGCACAGTGCAGTGCCATGCTGTGCGGTGCCATGCCGTGCCATGCTGTGCCGTGCCATGCCCTTGTGACACGGTGCTGCCCCGTGCATTGCCATGTCATATCCTGCAGTGCCATGATGTGCGGTGCCATGCCATGCCATGCCCTTGTGACACCATGCCACTCCGTGCATTGCCATGTCATACCCTGCAGTGCCATGCTGTGCGGTGCCGTGCCGTGCCATGTTGTGCATGCCAGACCATGCCAAACTTCCCCGTGCCAGGCTGTGCTGTGCCAAACCGGGCTGTGCTGCGATATGCTGTACCATGAACGGCTGTTCCGTGCTATGGTGTTGAACCAGGCTGTGCTGTACCGTGCCACGCTGTTCCATGCCATGCCATACTGTGCTATACTCCATGCCCTTCCGTGGCCCCGTGCCCTGACACCTCCTCATATCCTGGCCCTGCCTGGCATGCCGGGTGCTCCTGCACCCTCTGTGCCACCCTACTCTGGCTCACCCTCGAGGGGAGCCCAAAGATGGGGCTGTGGCAGTGACCGAGGTGGGAACGCCATCACCTCTGCACAATGGCTCATGGCTCCCACTCTCTCTTCCCTGCCTGGGACGTGCGGAAAGCCAGGACCCCGCATTCCCATTTGTGGTGTCGAGTGGGAGTCACGGGTTTTGGGAGGTGACAACAGCAACCCCACAGCCGGATGAAGCACGGGAGACCGTCGACACTCATGTCCGTGACGTTGGGAGCACCGGTGCGGTGCCCGTGGCATGTGCAGCCAGGATCACCGACGATGCCGGCACCTGGATGGGGTGACTCCCTGCCTCAGTTTCCCCTTCAGCAGCCGGACATTGCTGCATTGCTTCAGCGCTGCTAAGGGCACTGTGGCAGTAATGCGAAGTAAAAGCACTTTGAGGCCGTATTGTCCTTATTCCTTACCCTTTCCAAGCGCTCCCAGCCCTTTCCATGGGATCCCTGTCTCCCCGAGGCAGCCCGAGCCCCCTTGTCTCACTCTCCAGGCCTTTCTAGAAGCAGCCAAGCCCATCAGGACCCGTCTGCGTTTCCTGCGCCGTGCCCTGCGCCCTTGCTGCCGGCAGCGGGAACTTGCTGCCGGCGGCGGGACCCCCGGGGGGCACCTCCAAATTTCAGGGGCCTGGTCCAGCTCCCCCCTGGCTGGTGCAGGGACAGGCCACGGGGCTCATGGGTGCCACTTGGGTGGCCGCAGTTGGCTGGGCCGGTGGTCCATGGGGCTGGCGGGGGGGAAC
>NW_010259824.1:0-4134 GCF_000690775.1 Eurypyga helias
GCGGGAGGGCCGCGGCCTTCGTTGCCCACTGACACTTCACACCGAGATAGCCATATGTTGTAGAGAGCACGGTCAAAACTTAAATAGGCAAAACACTGAAGTGCCTGTTTGTGTAAATTCTCCCACAGTAGCAGAATAATGGAATTAAATAGTCTGGAAGGAGCCTCTTCCAACCCCCTGCTCAAAGCAGGGCCAACTTTCATCAGGCTGCTCAGGTTCTTTCACAGTCAGGTTTTGATTATCCGCAGTTTTACATCTTCCCTGGGCAGCTCATTCCAACGTTTGACCACCCTCGTGACCCTCTTGGCTACAAGACCGTGGGGCTTTGTGCACCAGGTCTTCCTCGGCAGAGCTCCTTCCCACGCGGTCCCAGCCTGTGCCAGTGCAGGGCTGGCACTTGCCTGTGCCGGATTGCGTGTGGATGCTCTCAGCCCGTTCCTCCTCCGCAGGGACCCCCAGGCAACATCCCTGCCTGCTGGTGTACCAACCACCACCCCTGATTTGGCCTTGTCCCCAAAGCTGCTGAGGGTCCACTCTGTCCTGTTGTCTGGGTCGTGGCTGCGGGGGATCCTCCAAAAAACACACAGAAATAATAATTAGGAAAGGTAAACGGAGGAGTAGGAAGTAAGAGTCACGGTTGTCCAGAGTCTGATGTTTTTCAGAAAAGGGTTGTGTTCAAATGTCAGAGGGGTGCCTGGCAGTCAAAGAGGGCGGGAACGCAGGTTTGAGAAACAAACACGTGGTGAAGAATTGTTACATTGGAATGAGAATAGTCAGGCGATGGGAAGGGAAAATTTTGTGCTACAGCTGGAAGGTGGGAACTTCAAGCGAGCACTGTGCAAAACAGGGAGAGGAGGCAAACAGGTTCAGTTGTGTACTCTTAGCAAACAGTTCATATTAAACCACTCTTACTTTGATTTTTGGAAATGTTTTTGTTTAGCTAATAAACTTCAAATTATTTTATACTGTCTTAATTCCTATATAAAGTACCAGAGTGCATCTGGAATGATACATCTGCGTAAGGGTTAAAAAAAAAGGAGTCACTGAAGTCCTAAATTGTTCACATTTCAGTATTATGACTGGGTATCCTGTGACAAAGAGATAAAAAAAGAACATTCATCTGGAAAGGAATAATCCACTGCAGTGGTAAATGCTAAAACTGTGATCTGTTTCTATTTAAAATGTAGCCAAGCTTTTAAATGAGATGGAATTTCAGTTCACCCACAGCAAATGTGAAGCAATGGCCTGCTTGTTTATTCGATCTTAGAGTGAGTATTCCCAGTGAATTTTCTTCCATTACAGTATGCTTAAATCTGTTCCTCCATTGGACAGAGTTCCCACTGTAATTATAGGTGTTGTTCTCCCTTTAATTTGAAGTGATATCTAATTATTAGTTTTTCTGCAAAGAGACACGAAGGATGAAATATAGAAGAGCTATGTATAGAAGAACTGTCCCATTCCCAACCTTAGATCTGGCAGATAGGAAAACGCTGGACCAGAAAATGAAAGCAGTGGTTTTAGCCATGTCAGTAACAGGAAAAATTTGTATAAAGAGTTTCCTTTAAATACAGAAAAATTATTCAAATCGGCTGATGGTTACAAGTGGACGTATGCACAGACTAACAGTAAGAAAGGAAGACAGACTGTGTGGGAAGTCCCCCAGTTTGGACTTTGAGAACATCCTCCTGCCTCTGACCTCAATTTTGTCAGTACCCAAACCTGACTTTTAATAATTTCTTTAAATTGGTGACAACGTGCAGACAAACTTGTGAGTGAGTGAAGGGAAGTAAAACCACTGCCAAAAATGATTGTATAAAATAGTAACAAGCTGTTTTAGGGCCTGATGTTATTTCTTAATACATCTGGACAAAATTCACTCTCTCTGACCCGTGGGAACCCAAACCCCTAAAAAACTTATTTTTTGTTCCCATTCAACACTTTATGTTGAAACTCTCAGGGATCAAGTGAAGCAGCTGACTTCAATTACAATTTTAAGTTTTGATTGATTTGGCATTTAAAATAAAAATGAGTATCATAGAAACAAGGCCTGAATGTTTTTCTTTCAAATCTATTGCCATTCACCAACCTGAGGACCAAATTTGCTCCTTCATTCACCTCACTGTAAAACAGACAAGACTGCCTTACAAGACATTCCTGTAAGTATAACACTAACCTCTCTGTTCTACAGATTGTCTTACCCCATATAACCTTCCTGAGCTTCATAAATCAGCAGAAATAGGATTTAAGTTTTTCTAAACATAATCTACATTTATACCATCAGATTTAAAAAAAAAAAAGGAGATAAACTTCATCTCCAAACCTTAGTGATTTTATCAATTAATGTCTTCAATCAATATAATATGTTCATTGAATCAATATGGTATGTTGATAGAAGCCATTTCTGAAATAGTCCCAAACCCCAGAATTTACAATTGAATCTGTGCAAATCTCTCATGTAAATGATGAAACAAATTGTTCTCTTGAGCTGAACTAAGCTACCCCTGCACTGCAAAGATTATGTTTCTGAGTTACAAAGTGCTGCTTACATTGTTAGGCTACTCATGGTGAGATCTTGATTTCCTACCTTAAGGAATTAGAGCATCCTGCTCTAATTGACCCTACCTTGAGCAGAGGTGGGACTAGAGGTCTTCCAAACTCAGCTACCCTTGTGGTTCTGTGGTCTGACTCATCAATGTCCAATTAATTTTGTTACTGTTCCAGGTACCTCTTTTATATGTGCAGTGAGGATTGCAACTTCCCTAACTTTGGTTGAATGGCATACTTCTCTCCTTCAGCTTCTAGCCTCACATATTAATGTAAATGACTGTGATACATCCTGCAGCTGCTACAGCTGTCTTCCAGCAACGATGAGGGCTGGTTTTCATTCACCTGTAAATATAAGAACATGAGACCTATGGCTGGAACTCATGAAAAAAAAGAGAGTTTATGAGTGGAAGAAAGGGCAGGTAACTCAGAAGGCCTACCAGCATGTCATGAGGTTATGCAGCGAGAAAATGAGAAGGGCCAGAGCCCAACTAGAACTTAACCTGGCTTCTGCTGTAAAAGATAATTAAAAATGTGTCTAAATACATTAGTAACAAAAGGAGGGCCAAGAAGAATCTCCATCCTATACTGGATGTGGGGGAAAATTACTGACTAAAGATGAGGAAAAAGCTGAGTTACTTAATGCTGCCTTTGCCTCAACATTTAATACTAAGACCAGTTGTTCTCAGGGTACCCAGCTTGCTGAGCTGGAAGACGGGGATGGGGAGCAGAATGAAGCCCCATAATCCAAGGGGAAATGGTTAGTGATCTGCTGCACCACTTAGACACACACAAGTCTATGGGGCCATATGGAATCCACCCAAGGATACTGAGGAAGCTGGCCACCAAGCCACTTTCAAACATTTATCAGCAGTCCTGCCTAACCGGGGAGGTTCCTGTTGGCTGCAAGTTAGCAAATGTCATCTACAAGAAGGGATGGAAGGAGGATCCAGGGAACTAGAGGCCTGTCAGTCTGACCTCAGTAATGGGGAAGGTTATGGAGCAGATCAACTTGAGTGCAATCGCAGAGCATGTACAGAACAACCAGGTGATCAGGCCCAGTCAGCATGGGTTTGTGAAGGGCAGGTCCTGCTTGACGAATGTGATCTCCTTCTGTGACAAGGTGACCTGCTTAGTGGTCAAGGGAAAGGCTGGGGATATAGTCTACCCAGACTTTGGTGAAGCCTTTCGCACTGTTTCTCACAGCATCCTCCTGGAGAAACTGGCTGCTCATGGCTTGGATGGGCACACTCTTTGCTGGGTAAAAACCTGGCTGGATGGCGAGGTCCAAAGGGTTGTGGTGAATGGAGTTAAATCCAGTTGGTGGCCGGTCACAAGTGGTGTTCACCAGGGGTCAGCACTGGGGCTGGTTCTGTTTAATATCTTTATCAATGACTTGAACGAGGGGATTGAGTGCACCCTTGCTAAGTTTGTAAATGAGACCAAGCTGGGTGGGAGTGTTGATCTGCCTTGAGGGTAGGAAGGCTTTTCAGAGGGATCTGGACAGGCTAGATCGAATGACTGAGGCCAATCGTATGAGGTTCAACAAAGTAAAGTACTGGGTGCTGCACTTGGATCACAACAACCCCA
>NW_010259825.1:0-1652 GCF_000690775.1 Eurypyga helias
TCTCCATCGCCAGCCCCCAGCCTGGAATTAGGTGAGTCTGGGCCGTGGGGAGTTGCTGCCGGATGGGATGATCCCTCAAGCTCCCGGGGGGGCTCTGGGACAATGAAACGTCCCCCTGCTTGGTCTCAGCCCCATGCCAGCCCGAAGCGTTGGAGATGATGGGGAGGGTTAGGCTGCCGGTGCAGGCTCAGCCCTCGGTTTGCATCTGGCAGAAAAAAGAAGGGGTTAACGTTGAAGGAGCTGGGCAGCTGGGAGGCAGCTGGGATTGTGAGGATGCCCAAGAGCCTGCTGGCCAGAAGGGCTTTGGGAGCCCTCCCGGGCAGTGCCGTTGCTTGTTGCTTTCTGGTACTGGGTGCAGGTTATTGGATTTTTCACCTTGTGCCATGGATGTATAAATAGCCCCAGTGAGGAGAAGAGCCATGGTCTGCTCCAGGTGCTGAGGTGCCACCTCTGAGAAGGAATGCGCGTGTTGGCGCCGTGAAAGGGATTTGCACTAGGAGGGAGGGACAGGGTGTGAGTGTGGGCAGCGGTGGGATCGGGTCTCCTTGCTGCGGGTGCGTGCTGGTTGGTGAAGCCAAGGCTCTGCTGCTGCTCTCTGCCTGCCGCTAGCCCAGCTGCCACCCGAGTAGTCGCCATCGACAGTCCTTCCCCAGCAAACGCCCTTTCCAGCAAGAGGCTCTACCTGCCGGCTTGCAGCAGGGGACCAGTGTGACAGCCACAGGCATGCCCCCAGCCCACGCTGTTCTCCAGGGTCTCAGCCTGCGTGGGGAGTGTGGGGCAGAGCAGTTCCGGCATCCCCACTCCACAGACCTGCTTCTTTTCTCTTGTCCCTCCATCTCCCCTTCCTCTGCCCTACCTACCAGCGCCCTGCTCTGAAATGATATCCCTTCCACATCCCCATCCCAGCCCTCCCACCAGCCTTAACCCTCTCTTGGCTGTTCTGCCGCTTGCAGCAGCCCTGACCTGACCTTCATGCCTGCTGAAAAAAGCCGTGCTGCCGGCATAGGGGCTGCGTGGCCCTTAGCAGGGCTGCCTGCGCTGCCCGGCCCATCCCACCCCAAAGGCAGCTATCCCAGCCCCACACCGGCACCACAGCCCAAACCTTTGTTGAACCCCCTTCCTCTGTGTCTGTTGCCTGGTTCCAAGTGCACGCCTTGTCCCTCTCCTGGACCTCTTGCAAGCGCAGATGGCCAGTAACACCCCGTGCTCACCCCATGTGCCGTGGGGCTGATGGCAGCCCCGCTCTCCTGGCACATGAAGCCCCATTCAGCCCTCCACCCATCCCAGCAGCGTGGGCTGGGGCTTGGTGGGAGATGACTGGGCTGGCTGTGGTCCCGCCTGCTGCTCCTGGCTCCTGCTCGGAGCTTACTGCCGTGGGGGAGAGGTGGTCTCTGAATGCAAGGCTGGTGGGCAGCGCCAAGAGAGAAGTGTGCTCCTGGGCTAAAGCCTCCTCATCTTCCTACAGACACGCTGGGGCAGTTTTCCCCATAGCCAGGCTCTTCCACTCCCTCCCCCGTGCCTGCCGCCCTGGAACAGGGACACACTCCCTGGGGGCAGCCGTGTCCCTGGTGGGACTTTGCAGGTTACCAGGTAGCAGGAGGGGGCTGCTTCTGCTCCCTCCGCCGTAAGCCCCCGGCGGGCAGGACCGCGGG
>NW_010259825.1:2106-4184 GCF_000690775.1 Eurypyga helias
CACCCGCGCGGGCCAGACCGAGGGCAGTGGTACCTGCCTGCCCCGGCTGCTCAGGCAGCCCCAGCTCTCCCGAGGCTCTGTTGGGATGGGCAGGAACGGGCTGGAGGAGATGGTGGAGCTGAGTTTACAGCACCTGGGGAAGAGTCAGGTTCTCCAAGCCTTTTTGTGGAGGGATTAATTACAAAACGAATGGTTATACTTTCGTAAAACCGTACCGTGCTGCAGTTACTCTACACCTATAACGTAATTACTCTGTGATACCTCTAATTACCACTGTTTCATATCACTGGAAGGTTAACAGCGTGACTGAATGACTTATTATTCCTTTAGTTTCCGACTTAATACAGTCACTGTAATGATGCTGAAGTTTGTGCTGCTTGATGTATGTAACAAGTATGAAGTCCTGTAACTTGAGGTTTTATTTCAGGGGTTGATAAATTACGTTATAATAACGCCACGATTATAGTGTAATTATGGTGTAATTACGGTTGCTGAATTATAAAGCACAACCGAACCTATTGTGGTTCGATGAGGATTGATACACCCGATCAGGTGTTGCTCCAGGTCTGTGGGTGTCACTGGGCAGCGACGGGGGTGTGCTGGGCGGCATTGGGTGCGGGCTGCCGGGACGGGTCTGAGGTGTGGGGCTGGGGGCTGGACCCCGGACCCCATCCCCTCGAGGCAGGGGAGGACATACTTGCAATGGGCGCATCTCTGTGGGTGTCCCGGTGGGAAATGCCGCTCCACCGACTCTTTTGCGAAGCTTCAAGTGTGGAAAATGCCGGAGAGATACTTTTCCGTGTCACCTCAGCTGACTTCTGCCAGCCCTTGGGTCCCCCCCTCGGCTCTGGGGCTCTTGGGCGGTGCTGGGTGGGTGTCAGCAGCCCCGTTGGCTCATACTGACTCCCCTCCCGTGGTAGAGGCTACATGAGCTCGCTGGGCCCGTGCTCACCCTTTGTGGCAGAGGTTCGGAGCCAGCGCCAGGCGGGCACGGTGTGGCGAAGGGGGGTGTCTGCCCGGCTCTTGGACACATCCAGAGCACTGAGTCAGCAGCGCTCTCCCGTTCTCTGCTAAACCCTGAGAAGGGAAGGGAGCAGGGTTTATCCTAGCCTGAGCAGAAATGGCTTTTGGTGGAAAAGAGCCAGAAGAGCTTGTCAGGTAGCGGGGAATGCTGGGATGAGAAAGAAGAGGGCTACAAATACTTAAATCAAACAACCCAAGAAAAATAAAGGGAGAGAGCAACTGAAGGCCATGGCCTCAATTTTCTTTCAAGTCAATTTTTCCCCCCTTCTCTCTCTCCATCCACGGGAGTATAAAATAGGAGCTTGCAGAGGGGAATGGCTGCATGGAGAGAGATCTCCGTGCTTTTGCCGCGTGTCCCAGCTCCCTGTGACCCTGGCTGGGGACGTGTCTTACTAACAGCTGGGTTTGGTGGCTGAATCTGCAGCCTTTGGGGCAGTGTCAGGGCTCGTGTGATACAGAGAGGAGCATCGGGGGACTGCGCTGGCTTGGGGAAGGGGAGAAGCACCAGTTCCCGAGCCGTGGGAGCTCTGTCAGCGGTGTGGCCTCTGCTTCCCCTTGGCACAGCGAGCCAGGAGAGAGACAGGTCGCACGTGGTGGCCGCGTCTGGGCGGGCAGCCTTAATTGTCAGCGTGACCCAGGCAATTGAATCAATGCTGGGAAACGCCACGGAGGGCCTCACCTCCTCTTTAGCCCGGGCAGGGAGCGTGAGGCTTCTGCCATCCCTGAGGGCAGCAGGTCGCGCCGGCCGGCTCGCGGAGAGCGGGGGGAGCACCCAGCTTAAGCAGGCGCCCCATGGGGCTGGCGTTAATGGCTGGGCGGGGGAAAGACCCCGGTGCTTCACACTGAACGGGGGCAGCAGTTAGGGGTGAAAACCAGAGCCCACCTGGACCACGCCTGGCCCTGCCGGGAGGGTGCACAGAGCATACGGATGCCATGGCGTGGGGGGAGCCCCACCGTAAGCCCTCCCCCTGGCCCTGCTGACACCTCGGCCACCATCCCTTGCCCTCCATGGCCCCATACTCATCCCAACAGCATCTCCTAACTGAGCAGGGGAC
>NW_010259825.1:4263-6433 GCF_000690775.1 Eurypyga helias
AGTCAGCATCCCTCTCACGGGGCCTGGGGAGCTTGGCTTGGTCTCACTCATTCTCCCAGTTACGCACAGAAATGGTTCTGTTTAACCATGCCATGTGTTTTCTTCCAGTTTTGCTGTAAGCTGGTCAGGATGTCGGTGCCGAGGGCGTCCCGCGGTGGACATGTGCCCACATGTGAACATGACTCTCCTGGGCTCCTGAGGAGGACCCAGGTGTCCTGGTTAGATGCCAAAGGCTTTGCCCACGGAAGCTTTCATGTTCCTTGTCTCAGGGACAGTCCCTTGTCCTGAGCTGGGGCCAGTCCTGCGGGTGAGCTGGGGGGGGCCCTACAGGGACTGGGGGCAGGGTGAGGAGGTGTAGGATTGGGCTATGCCTCCCGGGATGCGGTTTCTGTGTCCCAACAGCACCTGAGTGATGCTCAAATGGCAAAACACCTGCCAGGAGCCAGCAGGCTGGGCTGATCCCCTGCTTTTGGGGACAGGCTGGCCACTGCTACCCGAGGGAAGTGTCCATGAGCACCCAGCCGCTGCCCTTGCTGCGGTGGGGTCCCTGGGCCGGGCAACCGAGGTGCAGCCCAGCCCCTGACACCCTGCACAGCCCTTGCTCCCCTGGCAGCCCTTTCACCCCCTGCCACCCCACACTGCGCTTCGTTATCTCAGTAGGACCCACAATTTGGTTTTTTTTTTTGTCATTTCCACTCCATTTCTTCATCAGAATGCAAAACATTAAATATCGCTCCTGTAATTATGGTTAATTTCATAACCAGCACCTTAATTGGATTGGTCTCTGATGGGGAATTCTCGTAGGAGGGAGAAGCAGAAATATTTTGACGTGATCTATTCTTTCAGCTCTTTGTTTGGATTTGAGATGTCGAGTGTGAAATGGGAAACAACTGATTTAGACCTTGGAGGCAACCTGGGGGTGGCGAGCAAAGCCGGAGTGCTCCTCAGGGGTGCAGGCACGTGGACAAACCTCTCCCTCCTGTACCTGAACCCCTCCTTTCCCCACTGCCCTTTCTGACTGGGGGCAGTCACAGGGAGCCAAATTGACCTGGTCTAACCCGAAAATGTGAGCCTGGGGTGCCAGGGAGGGCATTAGGAGCGAGCACTGGCCTGGTGGCCTGCTTCTGCCCCAGCTCCGCTGGCAAGTGGCTTCTGTGTCGTGCCCCAGAGCAGGGCACAGCGATGAGGACTGGGTGGAAACAATCAGTGGGGGCTGTAGCCGTGCGTGAGTGCGCAGCGCGGGAGACAGGTGCCGGAAAGGAATGAGGGTAACGGTGCTGAGCTGCGGGAAAACCTCCTTGCCTGGCCCACGCTGGGGCAGCAGCCTGGCACGGCGCTGCAAGCGCAGGGGCTCCGAGCCTGCTGCCAGGAGCTCAGGGGTGTGAGGGACGCCCAACGGGTCACCTCTCCTCTGCTGGGAATCGGGCAGGCGAGGGCATCCCCAATCCCGGAGGGGCACACACCAGCCCCTCCTGTGCCCTGGTGAACCAGGACATTCCAGCGAGTCCTGCAGGGGCCCTGGGGCCCTCCCCAGCGCTCAGCTGGGGCTGTGCTGCGCCGTGGCCGTCCCCCCGAGCTGGCGTGCTGTCACTTTGGGCTTGAGCTACGATTTGCTCTGGGAAACATGGAATTGCGCTGCCATTAGGTGCTGCCATTAAACTGATTTGTGCTCAGCCTGTTTATCCTTTTCAATGGGAAACGATACAGAAGCTGAACCGAAATGGAAAGCCTGGCCTTGCATTTCCGATTTAATTTCTGCGCACTGTGTTTCCCCATGATTACTTTTGTTCTCGCATCCAGCCCAGAGTGCAGTCTCTGTGTTAGCCACATCACTGGGGAGAGGCAGGAAGGGGCGGAAAGCATCTCTTTCAGCTCAAGCAAAACACAACAGAACCACCCCAAAGCAGCCCTCCGCCGAGCTCCATCCCCGCAGTGGGTCCCTCCTTCTCCACCGTGCCCACGGGCTCAGTGTGATCTCCCGCTGGAAGGCAGAAAAGGCCGGGGAACGGCGCGGCTCCCCGCGGCACGGCTGAGGCCGCCGGCATGCTGACAGCCCTTGGCGTAGGCATTAAACCCACTGCGCATCGTGCCCCTGCTCCAGCTGCTTCGCAGCGGTGGGGCAGCGCTGCCTGCCCTGCGCCCAGCCCTCCCCGGCACTAGGCTGCGGGAC
>NW_010259826.1:0-38958 GCF_000690775.1 Eurypyga helias
TTTTGTATTAAAGTATAGCTTCTTGTTCATCCAATCAGATAATTACTGAAACTATTTAGCCAAGTGGAAACTAATTTCTCAGGAGCACTGTTCTGCTTTTGAGCAAAACAGGTCAAGTGGGAGATAAATAACATATTTATGATGGAAGCACCCCTAGTTTGAAACATCTGTGATAGCAAAGTTAACAAATATGTTCAGAGTACTAAGTTAAGGACCATTCACAGACTGTCCAACAAGATAAATATATCTGTTGGCTATTTAAATGGTAGAGACCCTTTCTTTCTCTATAGCTCTTCTGAAAACCTTGAATGTCCACTAAATGCACAGTTACGAAGCAGAAACTATTTCCTGATGCTTTTTTTTTTTTTTTTTAACATTTAAATATAAACGTAAAAATTAGATTGACATTCATGGTCAAGCGGACAGAGAGTTTTGTTTCTCTGTCATCTGATCTCACTTTGCTCTAACAAACAACCAATTTTGTAGCAAGAATTTTGAAGCAAGGAAACAATTTTGTAGACGATAAGCAAACAGTGAAATACAGCATCTAAATCTACACCACAGCACACGTACTAAGTCCGCTTTCACAGCCCAGGATAGATTTTACTCAGGCTAAATGTGCAGTGGTGCAAGCATCCATTGCAAGAAGTCTAGCAATCATTAAGGATTCTGACAGGCCACCTTTCCTTGGGTTTTTGAGCAGTAACTATTGCTATGAGAAGCACACTTGCTCAATATACTCCAATACTGCCTGAGTTGTTTTTTGTTTATCCAACTATACAATGATTTTTCTTTCAGATGTGAAATTTATTTTGAAGAGGGAAAAAAACCCAAAACAAAAGAAAAAAAACTCCAAGGTGTAGGTATAAGACTATTAAGAATACTGACCCACAATCAAACATGATTAAGTGATCATTTCTTAATGCCAGACAAGTCACTTCAGTCATCTGTGTATTTTCCTTCTGTCTGTCCCATTGATTGTAAGGTCAAATTCATCAGTTTAAACTACCTTCACTTAATTTAAGCACACACGTATTATCTTGCCACTAGGATAATGTAAGAATATTCACTGTTACATTAGTATTGGTTGCATAGGGTAACTTAAAAGGAAAAAAATATTAACTTTATGCCCTTATCCTTTCTACGGACTGAAACATCTCAGCAAGAAATAGGACTGTTCTCTAAATAGACAAGGCCTTCAAGAAAAATTCTGAAAAAGTGTGTGCTGGTTTAAACCATGACAGAGGGGTACCCTTCTTTCTTTCCTATATTTTCTTTTACAATAGGCATAACTTTGTTTGCTTCTTTGTTTGCTTCCCCATTACATTGGGGGGAAAAAAAAAAAAAGGAAACATTTTTATTTGGTATTTAGAATAGCCTAAATTCACCAACTTCATGACTTGCCTCAGGCAACAATCACAACGTAAACCAAGATAACTTTGTTATACGTTCTGCTGATGTAGTTTTCCATCATATTCATACTCATAAGTAAGAGAAACATTTCTCATGAGAAGGAAATGGTTGGTGACAAAAGAACTGACCAAGAAGGTGGTGACCAAGTCAGCTGTTTTGCAACAGGAACTATCTTTTTTTTTTATATTATTCTTGCTTACAAACAATTCCTTCTGGGCTCCAGGCTATACAGTGCTGTAAACTAATTACTACATGCAAAGAGACTTTGCCTGTCATATATAGCCGCAGGGAAGCATCTTATTATTCACCACTACTGAAGGGAAAAAGTGGACTAAATGTGATACCTGTTCTATAGTACTTCTTAAAACCAATGTTGGTGGTTGTTTTACTCACCCTGCAATCTTCTAAAGCAGCTAGTACTACAGTTTAGCTTTTAAGCGAGTTGGTTTGGTTGAAGATTTTAGTTTTTTATAGTGCGTACTAAAGAATTCTGAGAAATACAAAACAAATCCCAGTATGTAAGAAATCATTTTAAAATTATATGAATGTTATATTCACAATCTCTCCAACACTGCTTGAACATTCTTTCCATCCTTTTATAAAACAAAAGGTACACTAATTAGGGTTAGTTTCTATACTAATTAAACTGATATCAACACACTCCACTAAGACTTAATTGTAAATCAGGTGCTTTTTTCTATAATTAAAAACTTCAGAAAAACAAAAAGGGTATTATTTATCTTTCTAGTGTTTAAAGAATCCTTTTAACACTCTGATTGTTTAAAAGACAGGCCCAGCTGAGACATAAATGTCATGACTGCAGTGAGTATTATCGTTTTATTGCAGCAGTGAGGATAGATTTATTTTGGGTAGAGGATTTAACTATAATATGATTATTCAGTAATTATTTCAAGAATAAAAGTCAGCCATTCTTGTATTAGATTACTGCATACCTTCATATATCAGGTTACAGTCCTACTTTAAAAAAACAATCCAATCCTCTTTAAAACAAATAATTATATTTGACATACTTTGCACCAAAGAATATTTTTACATAATTATATTTTTTGAGATAAAATTAGCTGATCTAAGCAATTGGTTATATTGGTTATATATATATCCAGTCATATTTAGAGGTATCATAGCTAGTTCCACCAAGTCAAAAGCTTGACTCATTTCCTAACACTAATGAAGTTTCTCCCTAACATTCTACTTTGAGCAATCTTTCACCAACTTAGGCTTTTAAAATTCTCTATTTCATTTTCACAGAATTCTCCTTTTTCTTTTTTTTAATCAGCAAAGCAACAAAAAACTACATGATGGGTTATAATTCTAAATGTATTTCTAAGAGTGTAAAAAGACAAGATCATATGGCTTAAGTGCTAAGCTGAATCTCCAGTTATTTTCAGCTTCATTCATCATTAATCATCTCCTGATGGTACAAATGATTTTTAGAGATGAAACTAAAGAAACCCTCAAAGTCAATGCTTTGTAACTACTGTTAGGAAAAGAAATACTAAGAACAACTGGATGGCTCTGATGTACTGTAAAAAATAAGCATAAATTTACAGCCTATATAGCAAAATATTTACCTGAGAGGTTAATAAGGAATATCATATTTTATTGAGGAAATAAGAAAGAAGGAGAGAGATCAGATTGGGAGACAGATCCTCACATCCACTTAAACCCTTACGGATGCATTTCAAAGGGTAAAACAATTCCTTAACTATATAAGGTGGTACTTTATGAAGAAACACAAGAACAAATTTTGAGGATAACTTACCAAACACTCTGAGGTCAGTTTAAGATATCTGTGGTTTCCTGCACTGAGCCTAGCTTAAATTGCTCCCTTATAATGCTTACCATGAGAACAGTAATGGCGGTAATCTTAATGCTGGCAAATGTTCCCAGAGGATCATCTCTGTCCATGTAAATTGAAATGGTATCAAGGAAGTTGTAACTAGACCCTAAAACCTGCTCTGTCTGCCTTAGGTTTTAGATCAGCTGACATATGAAAAGAGTACACAGCCTTACCTCCACTATCGCTGTGGGAAAACCCATAACACCTGAGGGCCCAAGCAAAAGCCAGGGCCACCAACACTGATATTGAAAAAAGCCATCTGACAGTAGGATTTGTAAAAATATAAGGATATTTCAATACAGATCACACAGCCATCGCCCATGTATATACACATCCATACACATAAGTAGATATAAATATGCAAATATATAATGTATATGAAGAAAACTATTAGCCGCAGTTAAACTTATGCTGGAATTGTATTTCAACTGCTATCTGGGAAAATTTGTTCCCTAAGTTGTTTCAGATTATTTATTTTTTAAACATTCAGTGCACAATTCTAATTCCATTCTGAACAAAAACAGTATGTACTGTCTCGGTACACAGGCCCCATTTTTCACCCCCTATATTTCAGCTAATTATTTATTTCCCACCACATGATATGAAGTCAGTGAGTCATATTCAAAGTTGAGTAAGAAAAACTATTAGAATAAACAAATCCAAATTATAATTGTAATTAAGAATAGTTAACTTGTAGTAAACAGAAAAAAAAAACAAACACACCCCTTGGATTAGCTTTTAAATAGACTGAGAAAAGAAAGATGCTTTGAGCAAAACTAAGTTAACCATGACTTCTATATTCTGTAAACAAACACTCTCAAACAGTTTGAAATTAAACTCTCTACCTCACTTCTATGAAAACTGATCAAAATAAGAAGTTAAGTTCTAGAAATATCCAAATATCCAGATTTTTTGATATCTAGAAGGTATCAGAATTATTTTCTTTGTAAGTGGGAGTACAGCAGAGTAACAGACAACTTCACTAGAAGTGCAAGTATTCAGTTTTGGCCCATATCTGAGAACAAATAGGGTTTGCTTATACTTGAAATTATTTTATGTATTTGAATGCAAATGCAATGCATCTTCCAAGATACCATTGTTTCTGTTATCAATTCATCCCTTTTTATTTCATATCATACCACTAATTCAGGCAAGCAGGAGTCCGATCTTGTACTGTTTCCTTCTTTGCTCTTTATCCCTTGCCTGGAGTGCAACTGAAAAGTGACAAGAAGGCAGAGACTTACTATTGTTAGGTGGCTCACTGGTGCACTAGGTATAATTGTCAGAAGTAGGAAAATGAGTTATGAGCAGGTTGAACCATTTTCTGGAACTTCGCTCCCTTTCTTCAGTCTCTAGTACTGTCTGTAAATAGCTTTAGAAGTCATGGGGAAGATCTGTTTCTTACTCACGGGAGATCTGTTCCTTACTTTTATTTTTTGGTTGGCAATATTATTTCCCTTTGTCTAATCTTTAAATGTTATGCAATAAAGAAATCAAGACTGGACAAAATGGGTGTGCTACTATTTAAATAGAAGTTGAACAATACTAATGCTAAGAGCATCAATAGAACAGGAACACTGGAGAGAACAGAAGAGAACACTACACTTCATTTATGTGTTTTGTCCCTGACGTAGTCTAGGCTGTGTGTAAGAAAGGGTCTGCTCCTACTTCAGATTTCTAAAGGGGCAGAAGATAACACAGCCCGACTCAGTAAATGGAAGGAATCAGCAGGGATAAACCTGTTGCAAAACAGAAATAAGAGAGGCTGTATTTGTTTATGAAAGAAAGAGTGAGAGGGGATCTCATCAGTGCTTATACGGTTGCAAACTGTAACGCAGGAAATTCCATCTCAACACGAGGAGAAAAATCTCTGAGGGTGCCAGAGCACTGGAACAGGCTGCCCTGAACAGTTGTGGAGTCTCCCTCTCTGGAGATATTCAAAACCCAGCTGGATGCATTCCTGTCCAACCTACAATAGATGAACCTGCTTTTGCAGGTGGGTTGGATTAGATGATATCTGAGGGTCCCTTCCAACACCTGGCCTTCTGTGATTCTGTAATATTACCATTCTGAAGATTTTTTAACGTATAAAAATACTTAATTATTTTTATTGTTGTTTTTTTCTATTTCTACAGGGAAAGAATTGAGAAGAGCAAAGTAGTGAAGTGCATCTGGAAAACTTCAAATTTGTGGGATTTGTGTAGATTATACCTCACATCTGGTATGAGCCTAAGCACATCATGGCATTCACTCCTAGTCAGATTAAGCAGTGTTTGAGTTCTGCTGCACAGAACTCCTTTTGAACAATTTGATTTTTGCTATGATTCCATGAAGATTTTCTTTTCATGCCTCTGGCAAGTTAGTTGAATCTTATGTTTTCATACATGTATATGTCCTAGTAATATATAAGAAAAAAAAAAATGTCATCTGTTTAATATGTCCTGCCTTACACTGCCATCAGTTAAGAGATACTGAATCCTGATGAATTGCTTTGCAAAGCTTTGAGAAACTGCATTATGCAGGTTTGACATATTTTTCAATTAATGGCAATATAAGCCACAAAACAATGGCAAAATGCAGAAATGCACTCAAACTCACACTCTATCACCTTAATGAATCCATATTTATAAATGTCTCTCTTGAGAAATTAACCATTTGGAGGCAATCTCTCAGAATTTTGTGTAAAAATGACACTTGAGCAATTTATTAAATAGTTTACTGAGGCTATCATTTTCAAAGCTCTTAGTTAACTGCTTATTTTATTCTGATTAGGCCAAGACCTGAGATCTCCATTAACATTCAACAGGAAAGCATGAGAAGTGCCAGGTAGCTGTAAACAAAAGATTAAAATGCATGGATGCCTTACATGGTAAGACTAAATGGATGCAATTATCACAGGATTACACAAAGATGAGGCATTCAAAATCACCACCTGTCCACTTGCTGCAGAAAAGCAAATGAGAGCTGTTTAAATGGAAAACTGTGGTCTGTCCTTCAATGAACATTTGTAACAAAATCTAGGGTTCAACTTTAAGCCCTTTGGGATGACGGTTTTGCTAGGTTCACCTATTCTTCTAAGAAAAAGTAGTGCATTTGTGACTGTATATTCCACATGAGTAGCTAATTGTTTAATTATATACAGGTTTCTGTAGTATATAAGTTTTACAATTATTGCTGTCAAACTGAGCCATACACGATATGGTTACACAACATTTAAAAAATACTACTAAAAAAAAATAGGCAAGAAAACCTAATATAAAAATCAGTCATGGAACAAAGACAACAGAATACTATCTGCATTATGGAAAAGAAAAATTAGGGCCATAGGAATACCACCTTCTGGGAAACAGGGAAAGGATAAGGGTGTTTGGTTTGGTGGGGTTTTTTTGTTTGGTTAGTTGGTTTTTGGTTGGTTGTTTTTTTTCAGAGCAAATTGTACGTATGTATAGCAAATTATTGTACATATAGTTACCTTAAGAGAAGTTTTTGCTATTGACACAGCTTAGGCTCCCAGGAAGAATATGCCTGAAGGATGTACTTTGTTACGGATTGTTAAGGCAGCCACCAACAGACTGCAGAATTAATGTGAACTCAGTCGTAAGAGATGGAAACACCATCAGAAATGCACTGGAGCATAGTAATTATTGCTCTAGGTTCTCTCTGGGTAGCTAAATTATACCTGAGTAAGCATTACAGTTACAATTGCTACAAACTTTGAATAGACAAGGATTGCACATGCATACATTCTGATTTTATACTATTGAAATCGGCACTGTTTTCTTCAATTCAGCTACGCAAGTTGTAGAAATCATTAGCAATTATGATTTTATCATGCCAAACCCATCTTGCCTTCATTTTACTAGTCATGTTGAAAATGTCCGATAGTTTCGTTCACAGTGAAAAGAAATAATAAAATTGTAGTTCAGTTCATGCAGTCACTCCTAGTTAAGCTGAGAACACGCTCAGTAGTGTTGTTCTGACCCAGCCATGTTTATTCAACTGGGGTGATCAGATCTAAAGCTACCCTGAATAGCAATGATTCTTTCTAGTTGTGAGAAGCAGAAAATGAAAAGGGCCATAATGAATTCTATTACTAAGTCAAGCAACAATCAATATCTGTAATTCATGATCACTAGATCTCTTGAGAAAACTGAAAAAACAAACCACTTCTAGTTCATGCTCTTAAGAACCCTGCCTAATTGGATCTTAACACTCATTCAGCTATAAAATTCCTCAGAGTCTTAGAGAACGCAAGATTTCTCTTTTCCTTTATCTACATCTGATAACATCAGAAAAATGAAGCAGCTCAAGAAATATTGCCTATTGCTTTCAGCTTTGCGTGTGCAATTATTTTCTACCTACGTGAGAGTTAGTTTTTCATATTTTACAATCAAACAAGAGGCAGCTGGCAAGTAAAGAAAAATATGCTTTCAAATACTTGTTTAAAAATTTTTAATTTGACTCTACAAAACATTTTCTTTTCACTATAAACAATGAAGAACTGTTCTGAATTGTAAAACTTATTACTACATTGTTACAAATATTCCTCAAAATATTCACCTGAATTTTAGTTTTAGAGCATAGTTTACCCACAAAAATTTAAAAAAAAAAAAACAAAAACACAACCAACAGTGAGGAAGAGATAAAGGCTAAGGAGATTGATTATGTTTCTTATTCATTTTCAAATGCAAAATATCCCTGCTTTAGATTAAAAAAAAAAAAAAAAGACAAAAAGTAAAAAAAATTGTTTTGGTTTGGATAGATTACTTAAGAGCAGACCTTCCTTAACAAACTTGTTATGTAATATACTTCCAACATACTGCACTTTCAGCCAAGTTCACCTACAATAACTTAATCTTCAAGTCATCCTCTCCCTGTAGAAACACACATGTAATTAATTTTGGTTTATCCTTCCAAGAAAAATCCCCAAACAGTAATTAAGCAATAAATAGAGAATAAAATCATTAACTGAGGAAAAACTACCACTACTTTAGCCATGCTTCTTTGATTAAGGACTGACAGAATGGACCCAAATCTTACTGTAGCTCACATGGATATAACACTACAGTTCATCCATCCAATTGCTTTATATTTTGAAGGAATAATTTTGCCCTGCTATAAACTAAGTTCTTACACCTACATCCTTGATGGCAGAGTGGCTTTAAATTTGAGAATGAAGCAGGAAAAAGTTCATGCAAATAAACAGTATTATTTTCTGTAAATGAAGCAGTCATAATACATTATTCAATTCAGCAAAAATATGTTCACCTGACCACAAACTCTCTTTTCTTGCTGTTTCTTTAAAACAAAACCAAAAACCAGTGGTTAAACTATCAGACTGATCATTTTTGAACCTGAAAAAGGATGTTTGAATTTTAATCAAGAGGAGGGGAAAAAAAAAAAATGCAAAGAACTTAATGTTCCAATGGATTTTCTTGGATTAATTGGGTGAAAATGCAAGCAGTATTACTGTAAGCATCAAACAAATAAGCCACATTTTGACTCTATGAGGTGTTCTCATTCAAAAGATGTCACTAACAATTTAACTAAACATATTTGCTTTTATGTGACCATTTACTGTAAAGTAAGACTGCATGAGACATAGCAAATTAATATTTGTATTGCCCCTAACAATATTTTAAATTTATAGGCACTAACTTTTCTGAATCTATATAGTCAAAGAAAATATATGGATAAATATATTCTTAATTGACACAAAATTACTAGTTATAAAATATATACTATCACATTAACTTTTATGATTAGTTATGTGCACAAATTATTTTATGTGCATTTTCATGCTTTTTTTAAAAAATGAATGTCAAAATTACATGCAATAAATGAAAGTAGAATAATATTTGTTTGTGAGGTTTTTAATAATGACAGCACAGTAAACAGGTAGAGACACTTTTAAAGGTACCTATGCACAAAATTTTTTTGATCTGGATATAAAAACTTTTTAACTGAATTAAAATTTATCTGTACTTCATTAAGAATAAAATTTTGAGTTTAATTTTCTTTTTTCTTTTTTTTTTTCCTTGACATTGGTGTCTTCAACTGAGAAATGCAATAATCAAAATATTTATGATTCTTGAATTTTTTTTTCACAACAGTGAAAGCCTACCTGTTTACCACTCTGTCTGTCATGATTTAATACTTATTTTAATTAACAACATTTTTCAGTCTCAACACATGCCATTTAACCTATTTGAACTGCTAAACATTAATTTGCAAACCAGGAATTATTAACAGGGAAGTAGGGAAAAACTTACCTAATTGTCACTTACTACAATAAAATAAATATTCAGGTGCATATTCTGAACCAACTTAGATGACAGTTGCAGCTTTTGTTTCATAATGGTCATGATGCCGGTAACATTCATAAAGGCCTAAATTCAAGGCCACATTTTTCACCATTGCTTCAAATACTAACTCAAGAAAATCAGGAGGATATTTTACCCTATATATGTTCACCTCATTGAATTATCATTTTCTTCTACTTAGCTGCATTCCATGTTATCTTTGCTGTTTTTATGTTCAAATGGACCTTAGGTACTGTCTAGAGAAGTTGATGGAAATATTTTCCATGAACCTTGGTGGACACTGTAAATAGACTAACTGTGGTAATATTCCCCAATCTATGACTTAAATGGTGGATTTATCTGATGCACAAAGAATTTACACAACAGACAGTGTAAACAGCTTAATGAAATGCATTGAACATGAAAATGACATTACACAGCACCATCTATGAGGTAGATTTATTATTTCACTAAAATTGTCATAAGTAGAAGCATAGTAAATATTAACATGAGAAATTCATGACACCTGCTAATTTCTGCACTGATATTTTTTTTCCTTAACTATACTGCTCTCTCTACTATGGAAAACAGAAAATGAAAGTTTCTACAAAACCATATTCTGTTTCTAAGCATTAGTAGTACTAGCATTGCAAATGAAGCTGCCAAAAAAATGAAAGTTGAAAACTACAGAAAAATGTAAAATTGCCCACACACTAAAGAGAAAGTTTCTTTACAACCTCCACAAGTTGCTTTACACATGAAGCATTACCTCAGATGCACTTGCATTTCTAATCCTTATAGCTTTAGTACAAAGCACTCATTTTTTTATTTTAGTACGAGACAAGTTCCAGAGGTTAATGATCAATTTACAAAAAATGAATTAAATTCTCTTTTCTGTTTTGTGTTACTTTCAATTTGATTCAATGTTCCTTCCTTTTCTGCATTCTGAAAAAGAATAAATAGGAAAGCGTGATTTATCTTCTCCACATAATTCTCTCTTCCCTATAATTTCATCATTTCTTCTCATGGTCCTATGCTCTAATCTGAATAGCTTTACTGTTTTAAAAAGGATTTTTTTGCTATAATAAAATTTGCATTATGCTAGTCCAAACTAAGAAACATTGGGGATTTTTTTAATTGTAATAAAAATTGGAAATATTTTAAATACAGTAGCTATCTTACTGTCATGTGGCAACAACCAAAAAAATATAAGTCTGTATTACAAAGAGTTTATCTTTAAAAATTGCCATGCCTATGAATAACTAGTAAACACTTTGACATCCTCAAACCATGATACATTACTCTAATTTCTAAAAACCAAAATGCATCTATTCTTTCTGAATTTATAAATTGTTTTATATCAAAAAAAGATTGTAAAGCACATTATTTATGTCTGTCCAGAGAAGTATCTATCTCCATTTTATTTATATTTTTCTTGAATTAATAATGACTCATTAAGTAACCCTAAAATGATAAGAAAAACAATACAATGTTCCTAAGCTTAATACATAAATGAATATATAAATAGTTGCCTCCCTCCCACTATATTCATTAATCTTCTCCTACAGGTAGACTGTCAAATCCACTGAAGAACAATTTTAGCATGGATTCTCTTATATACCCCCCAAAACATATCTTCAAGAAGGTTTTCATAACTCCTAGAAACTGAAGCCCTGATCTGGAACTCAGAAGTTATTATCAAAGAAAATTAGAAAATCTGTGTCTGCTGATACAAGAATATTCAAAGAATATGCACAATGTGCAGTAGCAAAATGTTAGCAATATCTTAGTTCAACAGTTTGAAATAACACATGTGGATATGTACCTCATGCTCCATCACATTAAAAAGAAGAAAAAAAAAAGGCAAAAAGGAAACTTTCATGCTTCAGGGGAAAAAAAAAATATTTTAAAAAAGAAATAACAAAAATACGTGAACTTTAGTAATCAATATGATTCACACATCTTTTGAGGGGATTATATTAGTGTTTTTAATGGTCTGGAACTTACCCCCTACCCCCTTTAATGTACTATTACAGTCATGTACTTCACCAGGTTTGTAGTGTTCCTAAACTGAAACGAATTTTGGCAAAGCTGGGCTAAGTTCTCAGAAACTAGTTTATCAAAATACTTATCAAGCCAACACACCTCCAAAGATTACATTTAGTCAGTCTTCATACCTCAAGGAAGCTCAACATCCTACGTAGAAGATCTGCACAGGCATTGCATTAATTTGTCATTTAATTATTATTTTAATAAAAACACAAACCAACCACTGTATCTGTAAGATTACTTTCAAGTCTCAAACATTATGTTATCATATCCTGTATTTGCCTATATCTCCACATACGTGTCATTAGGAAAAGTGGTCAGCAAGTGTTTGGCATAATTTAACACAATACTGTGTAACACTGCATTGGACCTTGCAAAGTTGTTTATACTGTTTATTGCTGTTAAAGTTTTAGAGCTGAATGATTGGCACGTTTGGAGTAATAATGAACTCATATGAACTACTGATTTGAAAATCGAACTAACTTAGACCAAACAAAATTTTTACAACTGTTATTTTATATCTATAGAAAGGATAGTAAATTAATAATATACAACAGTGATACTCCATTTTATGTTAGTAACATAAAATAATAAGTTAATTAGTATTCTCTTTAAGAATAAGTAAGAAAGGCACATGAGAAATTCAGATGTTCCCTCTGAATGTTTTATTTTTGAAATATCCTTATTCTCATCAACACAGCAATTGCGCGCTTAAAATTTAAGATAGCTTTGTAAATCTTGATGCACTGAGATCTTTGATCTGATGTGAAATAAATACATAAATAGATACACTAACTTAAAAGAAAATCCATAGTTGGATTTATAAGGCACATAAGGTTGCCTTTTGCTGGCCTATGACTCCTCATGGCCTTCTGGAGGAATAGAATAGCTTTCAGATTTGGGAATTTAATAAAGATTTACCAAAATTCACCCCAAAACTAAGCTATTTCTTTTTTAAGTATTCATAAATTAATTGTTTATGAATTTGTTTGTATTATGGAAGAGAAATAATTTTGTATTTAAAGTACTTGATTAAAGTCTTTTCAAAAAGTTACTATAAATAGGAAACCAAATAATTCCATGAGCTTCTGTGGTTATATCTGTATCAGTAAGCAAAGGGAATGTCTCAGGTTTCAGCAGTGGCATGCAATCATCCATACACTGTACTTCTTAGCACATTCCCATTCACAGTTTTGGCCTATGCTACACTCAGATAATGCCCAGGTGTGGTTCAGAGAGACAGGAAATGCTGGTAAGCACTGTGGGTGGGATAACTGGGATGATGGAGCATTTAGTCATATCAGACAGAGGTCACAAGATGTCACTTCTCTGCTGGGCCAGGAAGCAAGCCCTGGGCCCCAGACTTTGAAAGGTATATACACAGTCTTTGGGATCCACTGTTCTATTATGAAAATCAGTGATAATCAGAGCTTTCACAGTGAATTCTACAGGAACACGATAGGAAAATCATTTATTGTGTTACTGAAGCTGACATCTGATTGAAAAATATTTCATCCTTTCTGATTATTCCATTGCAATTCTTAACTGTACCAATAATTATAGATATTTTGGTTACTGCTAATCAAACACAGGGTCTTTCTTCAGGAAAGACTATGCTGAAAGCAATTCAAATGCATGACTCGTTTTAAGTTTGCAAGTAACTACAGGTGAACTTGCAAACATCGAGGTCTATGTGAAAACAGGGACTATGCTGAATTGCAGTTCTACATCCTGAAGGTAAAAAAAATACTTGAAGGCATTTTTGGGTTTGGTTTTGGGTTTTTGGGGGGTTTTGTTTGTTTGTTTGTTTGTGTGGGGATTTTGGGGTGGTTTTGGGTTTTTTTAATTCTATAATCTAGCAAACTTCCTCTCAACTTCAAAAAAAACCCTCAAGCCTGGATAAGAACAACCTATAAAAGAGTCAGCTGGATACTAATGAGATACCAGTGCTTCTTTTGTTGATAGGGTTAAGAATCAGGAACTCCTATTCTCACATTCCCCCACCCATGTACCTCCTTCATAGAGCTATCAATGAGCTGAAATTCACCCCTCCATCTCTCCAGTTTTATAAAACCTTTTCAGGATACTGAGTATATCAGGTCTTGCCTCAGCTCTGGATTTCTTCCAGATTCTGTTTCCAAGAAATTGTGAATCTAGAAGTAGTATTTCAACAATGTAGGCACTCGATCCAAAATGCTTCTGAAAATACGCAGCAACTCAGTCTTTTCTACAGAAATAGACTATGGATACTCCCTTCTCTGTCTTTTATTCTGAGGAAGGACAATTACAAGAACTAGGACAATTAACTTGACTTCATTTTGTATTTAACCCTGCCACTTGATGAAAATGTACTACTTCTAGTACCACATGGCCTACCTGAATCTAATCTATTATCTTCCTTTTGACCAGACTGCCAAAACAAATGTTTGTGACTTAAAGAATATCAGAGAGATTCAGCTGCCTAAACACCAACGTGTCAAAATTTTCAGATTTCCCAACATACTCAAGCTATCTTTAGGGATCTGGTATATGTGATAGAGGACCTACAGGCAACTTGCATGTTTCCATAAAGGCAGTTAGTGCATGTTCCTGTCCCATGTATCTACACAGTTTTCTATTAAGTTTCAATACTTGCAAACACATCCCTTTCCACACAAATTAGTATGACATGTTTTTTCTTGATTCGTTCCTCATAACCACTGCTCTTCCTCAAGAGGAAGACAAACTTAGAAATTATTTTAATGTCATTACCATAGGCTAACCTGTGCAGTTATTTCACCAGTGCAATTTGAATCTTATCCAGACTTCTTGTGAGAAAAGCCTCAAGGACAAAATCAATACCTGTCTTTCAAAATTCTCCTCAAAATTCACTTGTTTTATAAAGTAGCGCGTAAACTGAAATGTGGTCCTGCCTAGGTAGCTGATGAACTATGACTGCTGAATCTGACTACTTAAGATACTTAGTCATTTTTCACTTCATTTTCTTCACACCACATAGAAATTTTCATCCTATTTACCTACTTAAACTATGTCACTACTTCTTCTGAAAAATAAACTCTTTACAGAAAGCATTTTGTATTTGTTACATTTTTTATTTTAACAATGAGACATGCCCCTCCTCAGTGATGCTCTCTAAAAGCTGTTCAGGGTTACAAGAAAGCCCAGTTGAGCTTTCCATACCACCCAGAAATCTCCACTGCCTTCACCTGGGGAATCATTTACATTCTTGCACAGAGGCACACCACCATCATCTTCCTTAGTTCTGACATTTCCTTTTGCACAGGCAGAAATTAATGTACAGTATGACAGTCAGGATGATGAGGAAGGTGTTACAAATATTATCAATCCCCATCAACATATAAGCTGGATGCAGAATTGGGCTTCTAGCAGCAGCAGAACAGAAAGATATGAGAGCCTCTGATATCCATCTATCCAGTAACTTTATCTAATTGCAGTTACATTTGAAGCAAGGTGAAAATTCCTTTCATTCCAGTAAATGAAGGGCACACTGACCAGGATTTTGACATGAATAACTACTCACTTTCCTCTAACATGACTGTTTAGAAAAAGGGGAGAGCAAATGAGAGAAAGTAAAAGAGAGAAGTGTGTGGAGGATAAATATGACTAATTAAAAGCCTTTTTCAGATATTTTTGCGACTTGACATTAATTTTGCCATGCTCTATGAGCACAGCAAGGCAGTGCAGTGTACAAAATTCTGCTAACTGCTTCCATTTTTCTTCTGGACAGGGCTCATTGGTTACATTGTGTCAGCCACAAAACCAGAGAATTTTCTCAGCAGTGGAATTCTGTCACAGGAACGTCTATGAACCTGCATCACACTATAAATCCACATCACGCTATAAACCTTTTCTAAGTTTCACCCAAAAGTATCTACCAAGAAAATTGCTCCAAAATATGAATTAATTTCTGTAGTACCTGTTAGCTGAAAACTGTCATATCACTGGTGACAATGCTCTGGTACAGAAACACTGTATGTCTATTTCTACAAAACAAATTAGTTAATAGCAAATAGACATCTTATTCTGTGTAAAGCTAAAGCCATTTCTCATGGGAAAAGACAAAAACTGATTTTAAAATCTGAGAGAATGGAAAGAAAATATATAAACTTCTGCTACCTACCACCTCACTATTTACCCCATAAAAAGTTTTCCATGCAGCATTCCTGTTCCACTTAGATGAGGAAAAAAACTAAATTAAAAGAGATATTAGCTCTGGGTGCCTTGCTATCTTTAGTCTTGTAAAATTATATGAACAATCCCATCAAGCTGAAGTAACATTGCCTTCGTGATACTTACAGCTAGAGGCTATCTGCCATAAAGTCTTTAGACAAGCCCTAACTGGCAAGTGCAGGTGCCACACGTCTAATGGCCACACAAAACAAAACAAAACAATCTGTAGCTAGGATTTTCCACAGGTTAATAACCATCATATCACATTGACTTTGCTACCAGTGGTTTATGTCCCTCTCTTCCTTTAGATGATATAAAGAAATTCATTGCATATGGTTCCACATATTTAGCAAACAAATAATGCTCATTTTCATATGTTTGGCTCATTTAGCATAAAAAACTGCTTTTCAATCCTTACATCCATTTTTGTCCAATACTGTGATATGAAAAATATTAAGACATGAAAAATCATGACTGCTAACATTCCAGTTTTCATCCTACTACTATAACCCTTACATTTTTCTTGAGGAAACTTTTCACTAAGTCAAGGTGTTCCAAGCAGAATGCATGTGTAAAATGACTTCAATAAATAAAATTTCTCCTACATCAGCTTTTCTCTTTTGATTTTTGGCATAAAAACCCAATAGTTCAGATACTGGTTGAATTAATTTTCTAATATATCAGGCAAGCTGTAAATTCACTGATGCTAATGGAAACAGAATCAAACTGTTAACTTGAACATTTTCAAATTACCACTTGTATCCAATTATTAATAAAATCTTTTGATAGGACTGTGGTATGCTCTTGGGTTTTTATTGACTGTATTCCCACTCCACTAGATACTTGTGTTTTGTTCTTGAGGCTGGAAGACTACATGGGTTTGCACATCTCATGAGAAAACAGCTGCTATGCATTTATAATGAAATTTCCAACTTCTTTCTCCCCACTAATACTATGGATGCCAGAGCAAAACACATGTAAAAAAAAAAAAAAAAAAAGTAAATCCTTCTTCTCCCTACCTCCAAAAACATGAGACACTGGTCTTTCTGAAAAGCATCTTTTTAGTTTGAAAACATTCATATTCATCTGTATAGGAACCCTTCTCTTTAGGCACATTTAACATTACTCCATGCTATGATTTTATAATCATAAATCTACATAGTGCCATGTCTAGACTTGTATTGTAATTTATTTTCTTTTCACCTATTGGGGAATGAAAATGTTTAGAAAAAACAGAATGAAATGATGCCATTATCAGAATATAATGTTCAGCACTTTTTCTGAAGACAACTTTTTCCTCAAGCAAAATACTTCACACAAGAAGTCCAATATTTTTCTCATGCACTATATGTTCTGGTATTAGCAAGGGCTTTTAAAAATAAGACTGAACTGTTGCATATGTTACTACAGTGTGAAGATCTTTCAAAACTTAATGAAATTGTGCCTCAGGATGTTTTTTACCTTTCTCAGCAAGGACTATGGGATAATTTGCTAATGGATGATAACACAATACATAGAGACTAACAAACCACTGTCCATGGTAGATATGAAATATTATTTTGAGAAATGTTATAGAGCTCTTGAAAAGACTGTCTTCAGATAATGACTCACTTACAGAATCAGTTTACCAAAGCCACCTGAAGATCATGAATGAGGTAGATGAGATCTACCTTATTTGTAGTTAAACCAAAACAGACCAACAAATGCAAATTTCTTATGAGATGTAACTATTTTCACTACTGAGATACTTTCAAAAGCAAATTACATATTATGTACATTTATAATATTTTTAACATGGTCATATAGTGTGGGAAAAAAAATCAAATATAGCTGGGCATGTAAACTCAAATATAAATATATGAGCTAGAATTACATGTCTGTGAAAAGAAAAGGCAATACATGTGGTCTAATACCTTCCAGAATCTCCCAGCTTGTTCTAGAGATGAAAGGAATGCAAATGCAATTAGTAAACTGTTGAAGGCAGTTTGAAATAATGATTTACATAAACAGTGAATGGCATTCAGAGAGATGTCTAGCAATGAATTGTGTGAAACAAAATTAATCAAACAGAACAATTATAGTCTGTCTAAACTCAAAATGGAAGAAGGCCAGAGAGTAAATTCATTATTTTTGAAGCCATTCACCAAAGGAAACTTAGGACATGTTATTAGTAAAGATGGTTTCTTCAGCTAAATACTGCCTAAGACCTTTAGCGAACAGCCTTTGGATCCTAACGAACAATGTAATGTTAAGGATATATAAAATCCTGACTTATCTGGATAGTGAAATAGTGTACCATGTAAATGAGAAACTGCAAATAAGACAAATCATAGTATGAAAAATAGCTCTACATGGGTTTTGATATCATTTTCCATAAATACCTGCCAGACTCTATGAAAAGTTGTCTTACAATGTTACATCAAACAGAGAGGAAATAGACGTTTAAAAATACAAAACACTTACATGTAACAAGGCTTAAAAAGTAAAGTCATAATGAATACAGACAGCTGTCCACATAATTGGAGATAATGATCAATCTATAGCTATCTAAAATTTAATTCCTGTGTCTGGACACAGGTGCTTAAGTAAATGAGAATAAAGAGATTGAACTGTTGGTAGTAAGAATCCAAATTCCTTAAGGATGAACAGTGTTATAATTCAGCTCACACATACAAAATACCTATATTCTTGGATAATTAATGATGAACTGAAGAACCTTGTGATGGCTTTCAGAATACTGAGAAACAAAATAATAGAAAGGATGGAAGGAGTTTTTAGGCCATCTTCAATTTAAACAGCATAAAGATACTACTATACTCTTAATTAAAAAAAAAAATAAAGGCAATTTTCTGATAAAGTTAATCTACAAAGTAACAAGAGTTAACATAAAACATACTGATGGAGCGAGTGCTACAAAAAGATGCATAATAGAAGGCGTTTTCCTTACTGCAGAAGTCATAAGACCTAGTGCTTTATTTCCTTTGAAGACCACACAAACATCTTCCTGGATGAGGTTGCAAAATATTTATCCATCATATTCAAGAAGTCGTGGCGGTCTGGTGAAGTTCCCACTGACCGGAAAAGGGGAAACATAACCCTCATCTTTAAAAAGGGAAAAAAAGAGGACCCGGGAAACTATAGGCCAGTCAGTCTCACCTCTGTGCCTGGCAAGGTCATGAGATCCTTCTGGAAACCATGCTAAGGCACATGGAAAAACAGGAAATGATTGGTGACAGCCAACATGGCTTAACCAAGGGCAGATCATAACTGAAAAATATTGTGGCCTTCTATGGTGGGGTCATAACATTGGTGAATGAAGGACGGGAAACTGATGTTGTCTACCTGGACAGGTGCAAAACATTTGATACTGTCCTGCACAACATTCTTGTCTCTAGATTGAAGAAGCATGGATTTCACGGATGGACTGCTCAGTGGATAAAAAACTGTCTTGACGGTCACACTCAGAGGGTGGTGGCCAACGGCTCAATGTCTGAATGGAGACCGGTAATGAGCGGCATCCCTCAAGGGTCAGTGTTGGGACTGGTACTGTTCAACATATTTGTCAGTGACATGGATGATGGCATTGAGTGCACCCTCGGCAAGTTTGCCAATGACACCAAGCTGTGTGGTGCGGTCGACACGCTGGAGGGAAGGGATGCCATCCAGAGGGACCTGGACAAGCTGGAGAGGTGGGCCACTGCCAACCTCATGGAGTTCAACAAGGCCAAGTGCAAGGTCCTGCACCTGGGTCAGGGCAATCCCAAGCACAAGTACAGGCTGGGTGGAGAGTGGATCGAGCGGAGCCCTGAAAGAGAAGGACTTAGGGGTACTGGTGGATGAAAAACTGGACATGAGCCAGCAATGTGTGCTGGCAACCCAGAAAACCAATCGTATCCTGGGCTACATCCAGGTAAGCATAGCCAGCATGTTGAGGAAGGTGATTCTCCCCCTCTACTCTGCTCTTGTGAGACCCCACCTGGAGTACTGCATCCAGCTCTGGGGCCCCCAACATAAGAAGGATATCGACCGGTTGGAGCACGGCCAGAGGAGGCCACAAAGATGATGAGAGAGCTGGAGCACCTCTCCTATGAAGAAAGGCTAAGAGAGGTGGGCTTGTTCAGCCTGGAGAAGAGGAGGCTCCAGGGAGACCTTATTGCAGTTTTCCAGTACCTGAAGGGGCCCACAAGGAAGCTGGGAGGGGACATTTTACAAGGGCCTGTAGTGACAGAACAAGGGGTAACAGGTTTAAATTGAAAGCGGGGAGGTTTAGATTAAATATCGGTAAAAAGTTCCTCACAGAGATGGTGGTGAGGCACTGGCACAGGTTGCCCAGAGAAGTTGTGGATGCCCCATCCCTGGATGTCTTCAAGGCCAGGCTAGATGAGGCTTTGAGCAACCTGGTCTAGTGGAAGGGGTCCCTGCCCTTGACAGGGGGCTGGAACTAGATGATCTTTAAGGTCCCTTCCAACCCAAACAATTCTGTGATTCTATGATTTTAACTCTGCAGAAGACAAAGTTCAGCTAGACCTCCACACAAAAGAAAAATCAATTTCTTGACAGAAGATTCCAGAATTGACCAGATTAATAGAAGTGAGCATATTTTTTTCTTTGAAGTGCATATGGAGATTTAGCCATTGAGGGTTACTATATCATCTTTTGAACTACCAAGGCAGGTGACTTATGAGTTCTTCAGCCATCCTCAGTTAAAATATTTCAGTCGTTTGTCGGGCAGTAGTTTCTTTTTATATTTAACGCATGGGAAGTTGTATCTGGGTTGTCAGACTGATCTACCACTAATATAGCAAGGCTTTAGACTACTGGTCTTTTCCCCTAAAATCTATGAGGTTATTTATGTTAAAAAGAGTAAAAGATAAAATTTTTTCTCTTACTGTAATCTCTAATAGTATTCTCATAGGGGCTATTATGTAGGTGCTATGCTTGTATGGAGACTTGGAGACCTCTCAATACTCTTGTCTCTCCTTGAACGGTGGAAGGAGATTGAGAGCATTCAGAAGTGATTCAAGAGAATTCTGAGAGGCTAGGATGAAGAATGAATACTGAGTTCATTTATATATTAGATATTCTATAAACTGATGATGAACCCAGATAGATCTGATCCAGAGGTCACAGAGATCAAAGGGTCTTTCTGAGTCTTAAAATGCAAAGTGAGAAATTGATTCTTAACTTATTGCTATGCATGTCTTTCTTTTAGCCATATCTCCTCTTCCACACCATTTAGGCTTTACAACACTGATTGAAATCAGCATCGTAACTTCTCAATTACACAACTTAGATGATGACCATCAGAAAGCATCATGATTGCACTATGTTTCACATTTTGATATAGAATAAAGGTGGAAGATAAGATCTCTGTGCTGACCACAGAGAAGTAAACTTAAATACTATTGCAGATTACACAGATATATGGTAATATTGATGGCATACAGCACAGTAAACTCCCATCTTGTTTAATCAATTTAAGGCTGTCAGTTATTGAAATTCTCTTTAAATTATATAAATCTAAAATTAAAATTTTCCAGGTTTCATGAAGAAGAAATTTAGTTCAGAAAATAAGCTTTTTAGAATATTCTCACAAAATAGTAGGATTTCTTGATATAGCTACACAAACATATCAGTTAATAAAAATTTAGAAAAGCTATCAAAGAGAGAAAAATCTGTGTCATGGAATCTGCCTGGTTCACTTGACAAAATCCCAGCATTCCAGAGGCTGGCACAGCTGCTGTCTGGTCACAATAAAGATGTTCTCTAGCATTAACAAGGATTTGCTTTTCAACTGGGAAAAATACATGAAACAAAGACGACTATACTGAAACTATTGAAAGCAGTCAACAAAGGGTCATAAGCTGCAACATGGTTTAACAGAAATAAAAATATCTGACTTGAAAATAATTGCTATGGATGTTTTGGCAAGTGTGTAATTTTTAGCATGCTTTTATCCTTGTATATTTACACAGTAAATAGTAAATAGACAAGTGACAATATCCCCACTTGCATTACAGTTGATGCAAAACGAAATTTTTGCATTACCACTGAGGCAGAACTCTCTTAAAATTGTAAGGTGGTAAAAGAAACAGATTTCAGGGTTGCCATCTCATTTGCCCTATTGGATGATGAATCCATTCCTGAAAACACCTCATAACATATGCTGCAATTCTTTAGGGAGGCCTCAGGAGATAAAATTCTTGTAAGAAGAATGCTTGTTAAGAATAAAGGGCAAATATCCTAAGTTCCTACTTGAATAATTATCCGCATAGTAATTTAGTAACCAGAGCTCCATAATAACCGGAAAAAGTAGTTCCCTATCATTCTGACATTAATTTCTTTCCATGAAGATAGCTTTCAAGGAGTAGTTTGCAAATCAATCTGACAAGCTCAAGGACAGAAATCAGCTGATCAAAAAATATTAAATAAAAATGAAGACTGATGAGATGTAAAAGGATATGCATGCACTCCAGAGAGAGATAACGCTCAAGTGTCTGTTCAAGTCTGGAGCAGCAGGCTATTCCTAAGCTTCTTCACAAAGAAAAGATTAAGATAAATGTGTTGAGACATTTTTAAAACTCTTGTCTTCTTTTATTATGTTTTATTCCAGCTGGTAAGAGAAAAATATAATTTGGTGATGAGGCAATGTTCATTGTGCTTTTATCACTGCTTACAAAGAAATGGAAAAATAGTTGGTACTAAATGCTTTGACAGCTGAAGCCAGCAAAAGAGCTTGACTTATGAGAAGTAGGATAGCATAATTCTTCTGAAGGGAGGAAAAAGCAGGAATTCATAATATACAGAATGTGGTACAAGTAAAGATGAATCAAGCCCTTTAAAATCATAACCCATGATTCAATATTAGTAATTAGGGCAGTAAGCACAGTGTATATTTGCACGATATTTACTGATACTCCAGACAGCTCAGTATAAGAAACATAAGAGCTCATTAGGGGACAATTTTATGCAGACTAGTTTATCTGCTTCACATCTGATCCATAAAGGAGGAGCATTATGCTAAGGCAGGTGTATCTCTTTAGTTATGAAGGTATGTCACTTAAGAGTAAACTGCTTTAGAACAGACAGACACATTAACAGCAAACAGATCTTACTACACAGAGAAATACTTCAATGTGCAGAAAATAACTTGAAATCCAGTAAATCAGGTAGAAAATGATTTGATAAAAATATTTAGTCTCCCGTCTCTGTTATCAGAAAAGATTAAGGAAGACATGTATGCTTAAAATCATACATAAGAGACGCTAAGAAATATAATACAATCATGAGGAAAGCCAGCTAACATCATGAATTGCCAGATATATGAATATCAAATATATTTACCATTCTTAAAAGTATGAAACTTAGTTTCTTCATATTGTCTATGAGGAATGGGAAGTATCCTCCAGTTACCAACACATCAGATTTTGCAGAGACGAAAAATAGGAAGCAGCTGTTTCATATGCACAGACTAATGGAAAAGAAGGGACAAAATGTGTCTATGAAGTTGGTATACAACACTGTAAGAAATCAGCATGTTTCTGAGAAATGAAACAATGGTTTGTACCAAGAGATGGAAATTCCACTAATCAAGATTTTTCATTATACAGATCAGAAAATGCTGTATACTTGACAGAACTGTAAAAAGGAATTGGTGCGCTTTACTCCAGTCTTAGTTTTCCTTCTACTCACATGTAAACTGTGAATATAACTGGGATTCTAAATCAAAGAAACAAGCAAAGTTGTAAATGGAAGATATTGGAATTTGAATGCAACAAGACATCAGATGGCACAAGATGCTGCTAACAGTGACACAAAGACACTGATAGCTAACATCAGAAACAGATCTATTACTGTTGCCACAAGAGGAAAAACATGCTATATGACTTTCTCAGTTCGCAGAAAAGTAATAGGCTTAGTGTCAAGCAGACCGGGCTTATCTATCAGTCATCACCCTGTATGTCAAAGAAAGGAACTTTCAGAGGCTAATCACCACAACTACTTAGATTCAACAATCACAACAAACAAAATTAAGAGGTTTTCATATATATGAAGATATCACAGCCTACTATAATTCCCCACAAAAAATGACAATTAAAGAAAACACTGTGCACAAGACATACACGTTCATCTTATCCACAATGCAAAACCTGTAACACCTACACAAATAGATGACTTAGTATTTTGGGGGGGACTATAAGAGAAAAATAACACAGAAAAACCCTCCAGCTAACAAATAGATTTTCTAGATTTCTCTCCTAGATTTTTGTCTTGTTGAGTATGTAAAATCTCAGCTCATTACATGTGGCTCTCAAATTGGAAAGAAAATCCAAGACTTTCAAATAAAGGAAAATACTAATAAAGATTATAATACATTTTCCCTGTTTATGCCTGCTATGGTACTCTATGAAAGCCTTTTCATCAATTCTTTCTGAAAGATTCTTGAACCTTTTACTGATTTCTTTGTGTTTCCCTAAATAGGACCATACCACTAATTAACGGATGAAGTGCAAGCACAATAACAGAACTGTACTTCCCATTCTCAGTGTACCAAGAACTTACATTACAACACTGTTTGGAAGATACGGTAAAACAATAAAATCATGAAACATTTGACACAAAAATGGGAGTTTTAAATCTAAAAATAAATATTCTATGCTGAATACTCTGAGGAGCTGTAACTACAAAACATCATATCATAAAAGACATAACTCAATACTGCTCCAAAAATAGATACACCTTATTAGGAAACACATAATAATTATTATGAAACGCTGATATTTAAACATTCATTATGGAAGGATTGTTATGACATAGAAATCTTCTTAATAAGACACTCTAGGTGGAACATATTAATTTAGTGGCATATAATCCAACAATTTCATTACATCAGAACTGAAATATATATCATCAGCTGTGCAATACTAACTTACCATCTGTACTGAAAACACATAGTCAGCACCATGCTGCAAAGTCCTCTTCACTACCATATTTCAGTTAGCACTATCTCCCTTTTACATGAAAGACACATTTTGTGAATTTATATTCACAAAAGGCTCTTACTTTCCAATAATGCTCTTTTCTCTCTTGAGTATTCAGCAGATTACATTTTTAACTTAGACCTGTTTGCCTATATGAACTATAGTGGTATAAAATGCTATCGCATACTATTGAGTCATTCTGCATTATGAATTAAATCTGTAGATTGACTTACATAATTCTAGATCTTTTATTTCTAAAATACATAGAAATTCTGTTATGAATATTTGATAACAGTTAAGAGGTATTGAAAAACTCTAGATCTGTAAGCTGATATAAATTAGGTGTAAAATGGTATCTTTTACAACTCTACAAAAAAAAAAAACAAACTCAGTATAAATTGTATTTCATATTGCTTTACAATAAAAATAATGATTCCAAGTACACAAGGAATTTATGGTGTTGGTCACCAAAACAGACAAAAGAAAAAAGTTCAGCAGCACTGGTCAACTATGTATCACTTCTGTTTAAAAATAAACATATTTTACAGTTCTGCTAGTGAGATCGAGTGGCTGAATAATGTAATAAAAAATGGTTTCCAGAGAATGTATCTTTCCTACAAAATATGACAAGACACATTTTCAAAGCCTAAGTAGGAACTCAGCCATACAACTCCTACTGACATTATTAGCAGCTGCCTGTCCAAAGCACTGTGCATCATTCTGAAAATGTCCTTTAATGATAAAAACAGGGTTAAAACATTTGGACATAAACATAAATATTATACATGAGGTGTTTCACAAGACAACAGTTGTGATTTATGCTCAAATGTGGTTTCAGAAGTATTTGTACCACAGGAACAGCTCATAAATTAATTTACTCTCTGATTATGTAGTGCAATAAAGCCTACCATTCTTCAGGAACTTTCAACATATGTCTGGCTCTCTAAAGCAGCCCCTTAAAGAAGGCACACAAGGTATTCATTACAGAATATGTTTCAGTGTTAGCTATATTACTTCAATACCTCATGTACTTTATGTACAGGTGATCTTGCTAAATTATGTTTCTAAAAATATTGCCTCTCCCCTTAGTACACGTATCATCCAACTTCTCCAAAGCGAAGCAGATAGTATCAAAGAAAGATGGAGAACCTTGATATCAATGACAGCACAAGAGGAAACAAAAAAAAAATGAAGATTTTACTGTGGATCACAGAATAAAATCTTGGGGCTGAAGTGAGATTGCATTATCAATTCAAACATTACAAATTCTTATTAAAGAGATAAAAGCCAATATAGTTTATATGTATTTGATTTTTAAATTATTTTAAAGTGAGTACCAAGAGGAATCTGCAAAAGAAATTACATTTACACCCACAGGAATAACTGATTTACTGTTTGCTTTTGGTTTTTTGTTGTCATAACAAAAGTCAAAGGTACAACACGTAAGACTATATTTCTGTGAGTATCTGGAGCGAGTCTAATTGTGTAACAAGGAAAAGGTAAATATAACGGGAATTTTTGATGAGATGTTTTCCTGCTTGTCTATGTTGAAGAAAACAGATTAAAAATAATCCCTATGTATCAAATCAGTTTATAGTTTAACAACTGTATTGAGTTCCTTAACTCTGTAAACTCAACTATTGAGTTCCTTAAATCTGAAAGCACAACTAAACATGATTCCAAATACATTCCAATCTGGAATTTTAAATTACATGAGGTATCTCAGAGATTTTACCTAGCATAGAACTGAAAAATGAATATTCTTACCCTACCCCTAAAATACGAATCTACATAACTTGTTTTGAAACAGACAGAGGCCCAGTTTGGACATCTAGGATTAACATGGGCAGCTAAGTACTGAATTTGTGATTAAGCACCATAACATCAAATGAAATCAGGCTAAGAAAATAAAATATGTCAACCCCTATATTTCTGAATACATTATAATTGGGAAAAGACTTTTCATAAACTTTCTAGTGTCTCTCAATTTGTAAATAAAAGGAAAAAGCTAGCTAACATACTCAAGACTTAGTGACATAACAAACTGGAGACAGTATGGCAGTGGAGAAAATTAATAGTGAGAACCCTCATTGTTAATTATTCTTCTGTACATCATGAAGTTAAAATATAAGAGTATGAAAGTAAGAAAATTTTTGTGACTTTTGACAATTATTAGTAAGAAAAAGATGATAACAATTGCCAAAAAAATCACAAAAGTTGACATGTTACCTGGCTATGACAAAGAGCACACAACTGACACCCAAGTAAGCCAGCAGAATATACATCCAGATATCAGGGGAGAGAGGATTCAGGAAGGAGAAGACGCCCGGGTTTGTACCATTGGGCTTGCGGTACAAAATACTTATTCCAAGAGTCATAAAGGGCTTGGAAAAGTCGATGACCTTCTCTCGAACATAGGTAATTGCCAATGGTGCAACTGCAAGGTCAGCTTTCTGTTAATAGAAATACAAAAAGAGAAACAAGCCGTAAGTCAGAAGAAACAGGTTGAAGCAGATAATCAGATTACGCAAAACATAAACTTCACATGGAGGAGGTTTGTTCTTGTACTAAGTGGGCTGAAATTTAAAACTATATTCACTTCATATGTAAGGAAAGAGATTTATTCTACTTCCCATTTGTTAAACTGACAAAGTAGCTTCTAGAGAAAGTTAAAAGCACTATTACAGGGATAGAAGCGAAGAAAAATATTTCATCTTGCAGAAAACATGAACATCCACTATCACATCTTTTAAAACTTTTAAAATTGTACATATCAACATGTGTCTTCTCTTTGTCACTCCTTCACCATGCTCTTTACAAGCTAATGTATTTGTGAATCGGATGTGAATATGCTTCTACAAGTGTAGGGGAAGGAAGCTAGGAAGCAGTTTTACTTACTTTAGCATAAAAATATTGGTACGAAATGATGAATTTTTTAAAATGAGAGTTGCTACACCTGTAAAGTTACTACAGGGAGTAGGTTCTAGCAAAGTACAACTGTCCTTACTACCTTACAGAATTCACTATGAAACTTGTAGTTAACTATTAACCGATAGCAGCATTTAAAATTAAATCATACAATAGAATGTATTTTGTCAATTTACATTTAGTTTTAATTATTATGGCAATAATTCACAGGATGGTAGTATTTTTTATTCAAAACAGTGGAAATCATACTGATAAGAAATCTACAGCATCTACTATTTAATCTTTGTCAACAACTCTTGAAAGACTGCTAGGCATGTGTGTATGTGAACATTTGTGTGCATGTACATGTACACATATGAAAGAAGGAAATTCAGAGTGAGAAATTATACAGTACAAAACCTGGCAAGCTATCAACTAAGAGCTCTTTGTAAACTATATGTAAATTTAAGTATGTAATGAAAGAAATTATATAGCTATCATGAAGCACTGTTATCCAACTAACATAGCTGCAAATAAAATCATTTTCAGAATGCCTGTTCTAAACCATCCAATATAATTGTATGAATGTATACATTTACATATTTTGTTTTGCTCAGTTTTTGTTGTGTATACTGTGTAACACTCAAAATCCCACACGTTATGACATTTCAGTGTTTCCTTTCTTTGTTGTCTCACCTTCCACAAAGGTCTACTATAGTCTGCTGTTGTTATGAACATTTATCGTATCATTAGATCCATGTTAGTAAAGTATTTCTATGTTACAATGTGAAACTGTTGGCACTGTTCATGTAATTTGGTAAGAGTTTACTGGTCAAAAACATGGTATACACTCCATTTCCATTGGTATTCAGAATTTATAGATATTAATCAGATGAGCAAGGCTTTCACAGTAGCTGTGAAAAGCTGTTTTTTTATGGATTGCATATTATTGATGATATTCCAGGTGATGTAGAAAGAAAATGGTAAAAAAAGTAAAACTAATTTGGGTTCAAAGTTACAGGTCAATGTGTACAGGTTTGAGAAACATTAACAACTCAAGCTGCTAGGTGTAAAGGTAACTAGCAGTCCTTACCCTAAGAGTCAGAAGCCAACTCATTAGAGACTGTCTGAAGATGCAGCTGCCCAAAGACAGCAAAAATAGATCTTTCAGAAGGTTGTTGGCAGTTGCGAATTTTGGTCTTGAAACATTAACAAAGCCTTAATGAATACCATATCATTTCTTTTAACAGCTACTGAAGGAAACCCAACCCTTGGTCATTAGATGAAAATAAAACTATATACAAGTGAATATAGGCTGTTACTATGTCAAGTGGAACAAAGCTCTAGAGAAGTTACAGATGAAATTAGAAAAATAACAGAACAAGAAATAATGCTTGTCTCGTATGACAGAATAGACAATCGGATATCCCAAGCTGGGAATCACAGATCCAAAATATAGGTCCATATATTGATATTTCAAGAAACTTCCTTGGTGGCTTGGGAGCAGGGATTGCCTGCAGGCCTGAATAGATAAGGGCCAGATGGCCTACCCACAGATGCAAATAGCCTCTGGAGACCAGTTCCGATCAAGGATGGGGAGCAATGACATCGCTTCATGGGGGGTCCAGACACAGAGGACTCCCAAGGCTGCCTGGGCATGTGGGTGGTCACGTAGGGGTCCTGTGCACCCCATGGGATCAGCTGCTGACAGCATGCGCAGGAGGCAAGAGTCAGCAAACAAATACCCTATAAAAGACTGTGAGACCAAACCCTGAGGAGGGACCCTCCCCACCAAAGACTTCAAGACTACGGACTAACGGGACACTGCTGGATCCATGGTGGTGACTATCTCTTGCAATTCTATCCTGACTGCTTGCTAAATTTTCCCCCTTTTCTATTTTCTCTCTCTCCTATCACTGTTTTCTTACAACAAAAGTAAACTCCTTTGTCAGCGGCATCTGATCTCGTTTGTGTCTTAATCTCACTCTGGGTATACCAGCAGATCTCCCCCTTCCTGGGATAACCGGGCCGGGACATTTTAATTGGCATCATGGACAGGATACCCTGAAGTGAGAGTGCCGCATTTCACCTGTTTTATCTCGTGTGTGCACCTCTCAGGGTCGTAAGGGGTGGACTGTGTTGAAACTGACATGTGGCCTCCCTGAGATGACCACCTTGCTTGTTTGATGTTGTTGACAATCTCTTGGTGAATCTCACGTGACACCTTTGTAACTGTTTCTACATTTTTGAACTAGTATATCATCATAAGAACAAAAATTAAGCATTTCAACCAAAATAAAATCCAGTCTTTACTGACTGAGGAAACAATAAGCTGCTAGAATGACTGACAAAAATGTAATACTGCCACAATTTTCTTAATAGACGTTATCTCCAACCCATTAAATTTTTTTGTTTGTTTCATTTTGAAATGGCACTACTTGAATTAAGAAAAATAAGGGGCCAAGTCTGCAGAATTTTGGTACCAGGGTCTCCTACACTCTTCTACAATGAAGAAATACAAAAAAAGAGAATTTGCTTTAGTAAATTTCTCAGGATGAATTGAAAATGAATAATACAAAATTAGGATTTTATCAATTTAAATTCAGCAAAATTAACAAATGAATACATCGTAACATGGTTTTCTGATAAGTTCCATAACAAAGAATATTTGTCTCACTTGGAAATGATGTATGATTCCAATTTTCAGAATGAATATATGTATTATTCTTTCCTTAAAGGAAAAAAAGATTTATCTATATGAAAACATGATCCTAAACAGCACTTATTCTTCACATTGGAGTACTTCGGTTGAAGGCTTTTTTATGACAGCATCCAAGCACTGGTAAGGATAAGATAGCTCCTACAGAGAAAAAATTCTGAACCAACTAAAGGTTACAATAGCCTTTAGAAACAAGTAAACCTCACAAGGACATTCCAACACAAGGCACAGTCCTCAGCAAAATGGAAGAGTCGTACAGCAACAGAAACAGTCGTACAGTACAGAAACAGAAACACACTGCAGACAATAATGCCAACAGTAGATGGCAGAGACTGGAGAAAAATACTCCTCACAATAAATTCTTACTTTAATTACATCAAGTGTGAGGAAACTACAATCCTGCATTCACTACACCATTTGAATATATGTCATGGCAAACTGGAGAGTAGCACTCACATTCTGCATCAATCCTTACAGTTTTTCAAGGACAGGCCATCTAGCAAGGAACAGAATATCCAGAACAAGAGTGAGGAAGAAAAAGAATTTATCATACTCTACAGGACACTTTTCAAAGTCAACTGAATCAATGACAGTTATTCCCAGCCTGTTCTCTCAAAGTTCATCATATATTTTGAACATTACTTTTAACAGGAAAGTCTCGATAGTATTTGATCTTCCATCTTCACCCTCTGTCTCTTAAAGGGTAATCATATTTTCTCCTTTTCTACTAGCATATGCACTCTCAATATGGTCTACTTTCTACATTACTGCAGAACACTGAGCAGGGATTGCCAGACCTTCCCTTCTTTTTTGCCATATGAGGACTGCACATACTCTACAGCTGCGTAAAAATTTACCTGTCTTGTTGGCATCTGGAGTTAAAGGATGTCCACTCACCAATAAACTCAAGGCATGCACAATATATTTCTGCTACAGAAGCCCCTAAGGCATGCTAACATATTTTGCTTCTTAATTTCTTAGTGTGATCAGCGGGTTGAGGGAGGTGATTCTTCACCCCTACTCTGCTCTCCTGAGACCCCACCTTTAGTACTGCATCCAGCTCTGAGGCACCCAACATCAGAAGGATATAGACCGGTTGGAGCGAATACAGAGGAGGCCGCAAAGATGCTCAGAGGGCTGGAACACCTCTGCTATGGGGACAGGCTGAGAGAGTTGGGCTTGTTCAGCCTGCAGAAGAGAAGGCTCCAGGGAGACCTTATTGCACCTTCCAGTACCTGAAGGGGCTACAAGGAAGCGGAAGGAGGACTTTTTACAAGGGCCTGTAGTGACAGGACAAGGGGTAACGGGTTTGAATTGAAAGCAGGGAGGTTTAGATTGGATATCAGGAAGAAGTTCTTCAGGGATAGGGTGGTGAGGCACTGGCACAGGTTGCCCAGAGAAGCTGTGGATGCTCCATCCCTGGAAGTGTTCAAGGTCAGGCTGGATGAGGCTTTGAGCAACCTGGTCTAGTGGAAGGTGTCCCTGTCGATGGCAGGGGGGTTGGAAATATATCGTCTTTAAGGTCCTTTATAACACAAACCATTCTATGGTTCTATGACTCTTTTTTTACATTTCACTTTGAAGCAGCTTGTTGACTATTTTACATAAAGTAACATTTAAAGAAAAAAGGGAGGACATTTTTTTTCAGTTGCACAGGGCTGAAGATGAGGAGGAGACCTCATTGCAGCCTTCCAGTACCTGAAGGGGCTACAAGGAAGCTGGGGGGACTTTTTACAAGAGCCTGTAGTGACAGGACAAGGGGTAACGGGTACAAATTGAAAGCAGGGAGGTTTAGAATAGATATCAGGAAGAAGTTCTTCACAGAGAGGGTGGTGAGGCACTGGAAAAGGTTGCCCAGGGATGTTAGGGATGCCCCATCCCTGGATGTCTTCAAGGCCAGGCTGGATGAGGCTTTGAGCAACCTGGTCTAGTGGAAGGTGTCCCTGCCCATGGCAGGGGGGTTGGAACTAGGGGATCTTTAAGGTCTCTTCCAACCCAAACCATTCTATGATTCTATGAGGTTTGGTACATAATCTCTAAGAATACAAGTTTTAAAATTATATTGAATTTAATCTATGTATGCAGCTATAAATAACTTCAGCAAGAAATCTGCACATAAATATTGAGTAGTACATGGGCCCTAGCATGTAGAGTAAATTGGTATTTTCAGGTATTGATATCACGAACATGAAAATTAACTCCATAAAATATATCTCCAATACACTGCCCCATTGATTTTTGTGAAATTAAAATTTAAAGCATTTAGTAACTTCTTCTAATAACTTTGGTGAAAGGAAAAACAGAGTGATTGAATTTTCTTTTCATGGTCCTTTTCTGAAAAACTTTTGTCTCACCTATTTTACTCAAAGGAATGAAAATTTTAAATAGAGTCTAGTCATAGAAACCAGAAAATGGCTAATAGTTATTTTTAATTAGAGTCTACAACTACAGAATATTCCACCATAATAAGGGAGTTTTTTAACCTATGTAAATGGAGTCTTCTGGTAAAACTTTTGCTGCTCACATTTTACATTGATTTAGCAACCAGTAGTATTTATATTAGAAATGCAGGGAGAAGTATAACATCTATGTTCATTCTCAGCTCTTTGTACAGTCAGTCAGTACCATCATATTGTGACTCTATAATAGACATGAAAGTAAACATACACTGTAAATTGATTTGAGAAATTTTGTTTCTATGTGGACAGCAATGCACTTACTGCCCAAATATTTTTAAATATAAAGGAAGCTCTTTTTAAAAGAAAAAAAATGCATAAGGCTTCTTTTTAATCCACTATTTCTGGTCTTCAGTCTAAGAACTTAACTCAATATGTAAACTTCTTCAGCCACCTCAAATTTTTAGGATTGTTAAAGTGACAACTGAATTTCAGTTACATTCCCTTTGGAGAAAATGCATCCCTAAGCTAAATAGAGGAAGGTTAAGCTTCAGTTCTTTTAACCCATCTAATGGGTTCTTTAATGAACAGTTGTTATATTATTAATGTAATAAAGTAATTTAATATAATAACGTTACATTTGATGACAGTTTCAATAGTTACTGGGTCAAGTTTGTTTTTAACTGCTAATCTGATTCTCAGTATTCACTGTTCAGCAACAAAAAGTTACTGAAAGAGTGGTTTATTCAGATTCATTTTACTGACAGTAATATTTGGAACTAGATGATCTTTAAGGTCCCATCCAACCCAAACCATTCTGTGATTCAGAATCTTTTCCTACAATGGCTTTTAAATAGGATGAGGCATATCTTTTGATCAACCTAGCACTGACTTTCGGTATTGTTTTCTGTTTGCTCATTATTCTCTGAATGTTTAGTCAGGGAAAAATACTAGTACTAAAACCATCAGGAACTTTGTAACTAGTGAGTTTATTTTATTTCCTCTTATTCAAGATTAGTAAACCTAGGAATTTTTCAAATCCATTCTCATTTAGCTATGCCAGCATGGATTAGATTTAACAGCTCAAGAGATGTAACATGAGTCCCCATTCAAATAGTCACAAAGTTTCTACCTGATAGTCTAAGGGACACTGTTTCACTAAAGTATTTTGAACCTACATAGTTTTAATCAACAGCTATGTAAATTATATCAAGAAGGACTAAAGGCAGTGGAGCACAAAACTACACTTAAAAAGAAAATGGATGACAAGAAGTTACAACAATAAGAAAATCTCAGCCGTAATTCTTACCACAATCACTCCAGCTAAGTTCTCCACAAAGGGCTCTTCCAATAGTTAGAAGACAAAGTTTCACATACCCACAGAAAGGGCAAACTGCCAAAGACAGTGTTTAGAAGACAGCATAGATATTGTGACACTGGGTTGAGGACTCCCTGGAAATTATTTTTTTCTGTAAATTCTGTTCTCAGATATATGAGTTTTTATCAAGTTGTTCCAATGAATTCATTTCATCACGCAATCAGGTTTGACTTGCGTCAAATTTGACTTGCTCCCACATTGCTGCTTCACTTTGTCACCTGCAATTTTTTACAAGGGAATCAGATTATTAATAAAGTTCTTGCATACCGTTTGGATGGGAGCAGATCACTGCAGGATCTACCACCTCTTATTGATCAACAATTCTCAACTAACAACTTTCTGAAATCTGTCATTTCATCAGCTTAAGAAAATAATGGGATAAAACCCATTAATATGGACAAAACTGACCTCCTGTATACCCATTTCGTCCAGCTACCCTCTGTCCAGAAGGACAAGAGTTTATTTTTAAAGATTCCACACAATGAAATTCTCAATAAATCATTAAATACAGTATATTAAGCTTTAATTAAAATTTATCATTATTATAAACAATTAAATGTTCTTTGTAAAGAATCAATTATAGATGGAATAAAACCAGCAGTGGTTTTACACTGTGCATACTCTCAAAATATTATATATCATGCAATGGTTTACATGTGCCATAACTATAAAAGAATATCTAATACAGTATATATTACCCAAAAATATTGTCACAAATCTAAGGAAGAAAAACATTAGCAGATTTTTTTATGCACTATATCCTAATTTAGTTCCATTTCTGCCTAGGGTATATGTAAGATAATTAATTTGAAAAACTTGTTACATTAATTTAAATTCAACAAAGCTTATCCAAGCTCTAGGCATTATTTAAATACTGAAGATACCAGAATAAACTTATTAACAATCAGCTTTAATAAACATGAAATGCAAATGCTAAGGATGAGATCTGTGGTGGCTGATTTAATATGTTTCTGATATTTATAAGATGAAATCTATGAAACGTTAAAAATACCATTACTACTATAATTTAATCCTTGTATTATGTGAAGTTCTGCTTTATTCTGGGAAACAAGGATCAACAAAGAGGTACAAATACATAAGGAACGAAAGCACAACATATAACAAGAAAAAACATCAATCAGCATGTCAGGCTGATGTAGAGAAATTCCTAGACTAACCAGTGCCCAATTAGAAAGTGGCTGGATAGTCGAATAAGAACACTTATAGATGGCACTAAGTGATTCAAAGTAGAAAGACGATGGAAGAATTGCTCCATGTCAAGCTGCACAAAAAGAAGTGGAGGACAGTAAGTAAAACAGGCTCAGAACAAGAAAGAAGAAATAATTCTTCACATTAAGTATAATTAAGCTGTAAAACTCCTTGATTTTAGATGCAAAAACTTTAGAAGTTTTCAAATAATTGAAAAAATTAATACTATTTTATGCAAAAATGCCCTATCCTTATAGCTCAGTAAGACTGTAACCATTACATTCTCTTCACCCACACACAATTTTCCTGGTATTTCTTGTTGGGTAAGAAGAAAGTCAGGATACTGGGCAAAGTAAGTTTTTATTATGAACAGCAATAAGGATGGGAGGGGGGTGCACAGGCACATAGACATTGTTTTGCATTAATAAATAGTTATGTATCTTACCTACCACTATAAAACTATGAAGGATATGCTGCATCTTCATACAAGTGTGTATTTTGTATCTAATTACAAATTTCAGTCATCCTTCTCACTTGAACATGTTTCTTCATGTATTTTGAAGAAGGAACAATAGCTCACAGGTAATTATGGATTTTAAATGTTTATTTTAAAAAATGGGTTTTACATTATTTTTTACACGATAATACTTGATAGTTTAGTTGAACTTCATACGTTAACTGGAGGGGAGTACAGGACATGCATGTCTGCACAAAGAGGGGAGTGTTTGAGGTGACACAGAGAAAGAGATGATGCAGGGTTCTTTCTGGATCTCAGTAAGAAAGTCCTGACAACAAATGGCTTAATAAATTACCTATTTGAATAATATATAATAAAAAGAATAATATAGTTGCCAAATAAATCTTACATCCTTTCTGATGTACGGAACCCTGCTTATGTGCAGTGCTGGACAGGTGCCAGATGGCTCTTCCCCTGGCACGCTGTGCAGATCTGGTTTGTGGAGAGGCTCCTCCTTCTTCCCATGCCATGGTGCCTCTTATTTTATGGAATGAACAGAATCATATTTATTCTCCTGACATACTGGAGTATTATCACTGTTGTAACTAAAAGCTCCTCATGTAATGCATTACTGTGAACAGGTTCTTCAGACAACTAGTCATGTTCCCAAGTCCTTGTCCTTATGGGGAAATTTACTACCCCAATATCTGCCGGAAGGACAACAAAGCAGGGCACAAGGAATCCAGAAGTTTGCTAGAGTATAATGGTGATAACTTCTGGACACAAGTGATGAAATAGCTAACAAGGCGAGATGCTCTACTGAACTTCACAATTACAAACAAGTATAAATGGGTCCGGCAGTGGTCTGCCTGCAGTGAAATAATGGAGTTCAGGATCCTGATGGGAGGCAACACGGAAAAAGGCTGCATTATAATCCTGGACTTAATAAGAACAGACTTTGACCCTTTCAGGGAGCTTCTTGAAGGAATTATATGGAAGACAATCCTGGAGAAAACAGTGGACCTGGAGATCTGGTTCATTTTCAAGGATGAGGATGGCCTCCACCAAGCTCAAAAATAATCTGTGCCCACATTCAGTCAGTCAAGAACAGGTGGCAGGAGGCCTGCCTGAACAAGGATCTCCTGACAAAACATAGATATAAGAAAGAATACCAGTGGTGGAAGCAGGAACAGGTGACCCAAGAGGAATATAGCAACACTGTACAGGAAAGCAGAGATAGGGTTAGGATAGCCAAAGACCATCCGGAGTCAAATGTGGCAAGAAACATCAAGGACAAGAATGGCCTCTACAAGTACACAAGCAACAAAAAGAAGACTAGAGACAATGTGGAACTGCTGCTGAATGGAGCAGGAAACTTGGTGGTAAAGGATATGGAGGTACTCAATGCTTCACTTCAATCTTTACTGGTAAGAAGTCTGGTCTTCAGAAATATCAGGCTTCTGAGACTACAGGGCATGTCTGGAACAAGAAAGACTTAACCCTCAGTGAAGGTTCTGGGTTGGATCAGGAGAAGTGTGGCCAGCAGGTCGAGGGAGGGGATTCTCCCCCTCTACTCGGCTCTTTTAAGACGCCACCTGGAGTACTGCATCCAGCTGTGGAACCCACAACATCAGAAGGATACAGACTGGTTGGAGTGAGTCCAGAGGAGGCCACAAAGATGATCAGAGAGCTGAAACACCTCTCCTATGATGAAAGGCTGAGAGAATTGGGTTTGTTCAGCCTGCAGAAGAGAAGGCTCCAGGGAGACCTTATTGCAGCCTTCCAATACTTGAAGAGGACCTACAAGGAAGCTGGGAGGGGACCTTTTACAAGAGCCTGTAGTGACAGGACAAGGGGTAACAGATTTAAATTGAAAGTGGGGAGGTTTAGATTAGATATCAGGAAGAAATTCTTCCTGGAGAGGGTGGAACAGGTTGCCCAGAGAAGCTGTGGATGCCCCATCCCTGGAAGTGTTCAAGCGATGCTTGGAGCAACCGGGTCTAGTGGAAGGTCTCCCTGCCCATGGCAGGGGTTTGGAACTAGATGATCTTTAAGGTCCCTTCCAACCCAAACCATTCTATGATTCTAAGGAGGATCAGGTGAAGGAACATGTAAACAAACTGCTCATACTCAAGTCCATGGGACCTGATCATGTGCACTGAAGAGTGCTGAGGTTTCTGGCTATCTCAATTAGGTTTCAAAGGTTGTGGAGATCAGGGGAGGTTCTTTATGACTGAAAGAAAAAAAAAAAAAGTCACTACTGTCTTCAAGACAAGCCATTCAGCATCAAATTAATTCCTAGGAAAATGATGAAGCAAATCCTGAAACTCATACTAAGGAGAAGATAACTGAACATTTTCAGCATGGATTTATAAAGGGTAATCTTGTATGACCAACCTGATAGCTTCCTACAAAGAAATGACTAGCTTTGGTGGATAAGTAGAGAGTACTGGATGTTTTTTTATCTTTTTAGCAAGGTTCTCAACAGTGTCTTCCATAACAACATCACAGAAAATAAACTGACAAAGTACAGACTAGATAAGTGGATGATGAGTTAAATGAAAACTATCTGAGTTATTGTACTGAAATGGATGTAATTAGTGACATGAAGTCCAGCTGCAGATCAGTCACCAGTGGTATACTCCAGAGGACACCACCAGCACCAATACTGTTTAACTGAACCACTTCTCTGGGTAGGCAAAAGAACAGGCTGCCAAGGGAGGTGGTTCAGTCACCGTCCCTGGAGGTATTTAATAGACATGTAGATAAGGCACTTAAGGACATGGTTCAGGGTGGACTTGGAAGTGCTAGATCATTGATGATCTTAATGGTCTTTTCCAACCTAAAATATTCTATGATTCTATATTCATTAATGAGCTGGATGAGGGGATAGGGTGCACCTTCAGCAAGTATGTACATTACACAAAACTGGGAGGTCTGACTGATAGATCAGGGGGTTATGCTGCTATTTAGAAGGACCTCAACACGCTGAAGAAACAAGCAGACTGTTATCTCATGAAGTTCAAATAAGAAAAATGCCAAATACTGCATGGGGGAAGCATAAGCACAGGCACTGTGTCGTGGTTTAACTCCGG